>NC_056743.1:1924127670-1924427670 GCF_019279795.1 Protopterus annectens | reverse complement strand
TTACCAGAAACTTAACGTCTTTATTAAATTGTCACATTTGCATTTGTTATGTGTGTATATGTACATTAAGCAAAAAATAAAACAAACTGTAATACGTGTTCATTGTCATTGTCATGTAGTATACATATATATATATTTTTAACAGATTTCTTTTTTTTAAACAAGAAACATCTTTATTAAATTATCACATATGACATAGGCAGTCATACATTTATATAAATGAAAACAAACCATACAAACATTATCTGTCACAAACCATGTTGACATAATTGTAGTTGCAAACATTATACATCATTTATAATCTATCCAGTCACGGTCAAACATTACACAGCTCATTCACATCTTGCCTTCTTTCAAACCTCATTCCTCCCCTGTATGTGTTCCCACAATTCCCATTTGTAATTTGCTGCTACCCTTTTCTAAAGATCCCACTTCCAGTTATTTTATCTGTTACTGTATTCACTACTTCTAGTAAAGTTGGTTCAGACTTTGATTTCCATTTTCTAGTAACTCCTTTCTTGATGTGGACATAGTTAGGCTTACAAATGGCCTGTTGAATACAGCTGTATACCGTAAAGCATGCTATAGGAACACCCTACTACATAGGGACAGCATGCATCCTTATTTTGTTTTTAAGAACTTGGTAAAGGGTCAGGCCATGAGGGCTTCGAGACTTAATCCTACTGATGATGGTTTTGAAAGAGAAGTATCTAGTCTCAAAGAAAAATTATTGGAGAGATGTTATAGACAATGTGAAGTAGATGAAGTTATTAACATTGCTAATTGCCTCAGGACAACTAGGGCTAGACCATATTTTTCTGAAGATCTACCTGTTGAGGATCAGGCACGGAGCTCTGACAGTACAACACAATTAAGGGTATCAATGTTCTATACATCAGATGTGTCTGAGATTAAAAGTGTGTTCCAGAAATATTGGGATATACTTTTGTTAGATCAGAACATAAGTAAAGTAGTAGGTCCCAAACCTAGCTATGTTTTCAAGAATAGGAAGAATTTGAAGCATATGCTATGCCAACGTCCTTTAGATAGGGTCACTCGTCATAATTTTGTTAACCCAGGGAATACACTTCCCTGTAAGAGGTGTAAACAATGTCCATACATAGATGAGAGGTCCTCATTTGTACATCCAGTTACAGGGGAAGAGTTTACATTTCACACTAATACTGATTGTCAGAGTTCACATGTAGTTTATTTGGCTAGGTGCGTTTCCTGTGAGTGTTTCTGTATAGGAAAAACTAATAGGAGACTCAGGGAATGCATAAGGGAACATGTTTACCATATGCGTGTTGGTACTCGTACCAATGCTCTAGCTAAACATTTTATGGATATGGACCCAAGTCACACCTTTACTTTTTCAGTAATACAAGCCTTTAAAATGAGTATATGAGGTGGAGATATTGTTAATCTAACTGAGGAGAGTGAACTTAGGTGGATCATTAGATGCTTAGCTGATAGAGAACCTGGGCTTAATGTTAAAGCCTCCCTGAAACCTATTCTACGGAAGCGAAGGATCACTGTTTCTGCTTGAAATAGTGTCCATTCTTCTGTTTAAGTCCCCTTTCGACATTGATTATTTAAAATATTTAAAATGTATTTTGCATAGAGTTGGTTTTGATGTGTACATATTAATGCATTATTTATATGCATTTATAGTATTGCTGCTTGTGCGTGAGTTATTTATTTATTTATAATGAGTGTCTTCGTACTGTTTATGTGTATCTATAGCACTGCTGCTAGCACGCAATTATTGTTAATAGCAGTTGTTTTTATTTGCATCCAGAAATGTGTTTGTTGTTTTTTACTTGTTTAAATGACGTCACTATTTTATTCACCAATTGGATGTAAGGAGTGAATATTTAAATGTTAGTTTGTTCTTTAAAAGTTGTCTGATGAAGCCGAAAGGTGAAAGCGCTTACTTTTATTAAATTGGACTGGTTTTACGAGTCTGCGTTACTCTATTTCTTTTGTTGCTGACCGCTTGCTTGATTCCTGTGGATGGTTTACTTATTATTCTGTGGAGTTATTTGTTACTTTGAGACAACTACAGGAATCTTTATCCTCTGGTGTTGCCTTTGTGTGTTGCTGCTTTTATTTTCTAGTAACTGTTTTTTTGGCAGCCGCCTCAGTTAGACTTAGCAAGGCCTTACTATGTCTAGGCAATTCTGATTCTGTATCATAGCTCAAAAAAATAATTTCCTTAGTTACACCAATTTGCTCATCCAGCATCTCTGATAGAGCTGTCTGCAGGGTATCTTCAAAATCTGCCAACTCATTACACTCCCAGAAAATATGTTCCCAGTTTCTTCCCCATCGCACCTCCAACATTTGTTATATACCTCAGGAAGAATTCTTTGGCGTCTACGTGGGGTATAAAACTACCTATAAAAACACTTCCAAGCAAAAATGCTAATTCTTCTATTTTTTTTTAAACAAGAAGCATCTTTATTAAATTATCACATATGACATAGGCAGTCATACATCTATATAAATGAAAACAAACCATATTGACATAATTTTAGTTATAAACATTATACATCATTTATAATCCATCATCATTGTCAGTCAAATATTACATAGCTCATTCAAACCCTGCCATCTTTTAAACCTCATTCCTCCTCGGCATTTAGTATTCCCACAATTCCTATTATTCTATGTAGTTTGCTCCTACCCTTTTCTAAATATGCAAATTCCAGTTATTTTATCTATGTTACTATATTCATTACTTCTAGTAAAGTTGGTTTAGACTTTGATTTCCATTTTCTAGTAAATGCTTTTTTGGCAGTCACCATAATTAGACTCACCAAGGACTTACTATATCTAGGCAATTCCAATTCTGTATCATAGCTCAAAAAACATAATTTCCTTAGTTACACCAATTTGCTCACCCAGCATCTCTGACAAAGCAGTCTGCAGGGAATCTTTAAAATCTGCCAACTCATTACACTCCCAGATATGTTCCCAATTACCTCTTTCTTCCCCATCACACCTCAACATTTGCTATCTACCGGAAGAAAAATTATTTGGATTCTTGGGTATAAAATAGTTATGTAAATGCTTCCAAGCAAAGATCCTAACTTTTCTAGACTTTGTTGCAAATTTGGGAAACATACTTATATCTCCCCATTGTTTCTTTGTGAATTACTTATCCAGTCTCTCTTCCCAATCCTTTCTAACCTCCTCTGATTTATTCTTATAGTTGTCATGCAATATTTTGTATGCTGTACTAATTATTACTTTTTTTTACAGCAGCTTCTGTCAGGACAATTAAGAATTAAATTTCAACCCTGCCTGCTCCTCATTCTTATCTGCTATCTTCAGCCAATCATCACCACCTCTTTCACAAGTGAATCTCTTCCTGTTCTGGCAGCGTAAGCTGTGACTGCTATTGTACCCAAGTGCAGATAACTAAGAATTAAATTGTAGGTGTTAAGAATACTGTTGTAATAATTTCTAGTCTACTTAATTTTTACTAGACAGTACTGGCAGCCCAGTGGCATTTCAACTGCAGCCCAATAGCAAGGAGTTATCCCCCTCCCCTTCTCTGCTTATTCCTTTTCCTGCAGCCTAATATTGTTAACTTACTGTGCTATTTACACTATTTGTGGCCCCGAGACTGCATGCTTCCTTCACGGGCAGAACAAGCTGCCTACATGCAACCTATTCTTTTCTGTCAGGATATTGCCTCAAGCTAAAACTGTCTTCGTTTTGCTTAAAATCTCTCTGTTATCCACTGTCTTTCTCTGCGCGCACTTAAGCCACATCAATCAGCATTACATACCTCGTTGATTGTTTCTAGTGAGTGCTGATGTTCTCAGGCCCAACCCACTCTGTTTGCTCTTACTACGCTTGGGCTCATTCTGTTCTTCTACCCTACCCCCATTCCCACCCACCTCCACTTTCATTTCCTTTTATACCTAAAGGGAACCACACCCCTGTTCCATTCTCCAATCAACCCCTCCCACCACAACTATCCACACTCCACCCACTGCTATACTCTTACAAACAAACACTCCTCTAGTGCCACCCAGGCACAACTCCCCCCCCCAATACTAAACCTACTCTACATTCCTCTACCTCAATTTGTCTGTTTCCTCATAACTTCTGTCCCAATATGAAATTGTACCACTGCTTCACTGTTACACTCTGTTATCATTCATTCTCCTCCTAGCTTACTATACCACTGACCTCCATGGCTATAACATCAAACGCTATCCCTCCCCTACACTTACATGCACCTCTCCCCATCTTCCATGCACAACTTATCAACATACCATCAGCTATGTTAACCATAAGATACAACACTATTCTCTTCTCCTTAAGACATCTTCAACACCCCAACACTTGGCTGTCCTACTATAGGTATAACCAACGAACATCCAAATTAAAAAACTAATATTGTACCCATTAACTCAGATAAAACTCCAGTCTGATATTCATCCCAACCCAGGCCCCACCTGCAACTCCCATCCAACTGATCAACTACTTTCAATCTCTGTTCCTTCTACATCAACCCAGAACCTCACTAACACCAATACACTTACCTCAATACTTATCATCTGTAACTCTGACCTTCTAATAATAAATTTCAATCTCAGAAGCTTTGTAAACAAAATCATTGAATTCCATGCAGCTCTGGCCTCCTACGTGCCAGACACTGCAGCCATAACTGAAACCTGGTTAAAACCTCACATCAATGACACGGAAATAACTACAAACAAATGTGGTGGGGGTGTAGCAATTATGTATAAAGACTCTCTCAAACTTGAAAAACTAAATTGCTCTCCCCCAGACATACCAACAGCAGAAATCCTCATAACTCGCCTACATGTTAATCCTCAGAAGGCCATTAATATCATTGCCATCTACCTACCACCAGGTAACAACCTTCATAGCATAAAATCCCTCTTTTCATGGTCATCCTATTCTCTAGCCCAGGAAACCATCATCCTAGGTGATTTCAACCTTGACTGGCTCTCCTGCTCCTCTGACTCCCCTACCAACTTCATAAACGTATAGAACTTCATCCAAACAATACCATCACACCCTCACTGATAAACACTAAAATAAAAAATCTCTGCTTGACTGGATCTTAACCAACAAGCCAAAACCTGGAGTACCAGGCAGGCTGTCTACCAGTCATACTGAGTGACCATGCCCCTACATTTCTAGTCAGGAAAATAATACAAATCCAAACTTGTATCCCTTACAAATACACCTGTTCAAAAAATAATTTCTCCCCTGACACCTTCAATTTACTACTGCAACAATGTGGTTGTTCCCCATTAAAAAACCTGCAACTAGACCTTGCTGTAAAAATACTTAAATAGAAAATTCCTTCAAGTATTAAATGACCTTGCCCCCTCCAGAAAAATTTGCCAAAAATCCAAACAGCTCCCAAACTAAACAGCTAATGAAACAAAGGGATAGAGCCTGGTCACTATACCAAACTAAACATCTAATGAAACAAAGGGATAGAGCCTGGTCACTATACCAAACTAAACAACTAATGAAACAAAGAGATCGAGCCTGGTCACTATACCAAACTAAACTAATGAAACAAACGGATAGAGCCTGGTCACTACACCAAACTAAACAACTAATGAAACAAAGGGATAGAGCCTGGTCACTGTACCAAACTAAACAACTGATGAAACAAAGAGATAGAGCCTGGTCACTACACCAAACTAAACAGAAAACTAGCTGCTCCAGCCATTGCCTACCCTATATCCATACTAATTAATCGCTCTATCTCAGAACAGTATGTACCCAACTTATGGAATATTTCCCATATCATACTACTACACAAGGGCAGCCCATCTAGAGAGATTACTAACTACTGACCCATTGTTATCCTTTCTCCCATAGCCAAAATCCTAGAGAAATGTATTCACCAGCAACTCATGAATCACCTCACCACTAATAACCTACTGTCCAGTTCTCAGCATGGATTCAGACCTAAACATAACACAAGCACAGCTCTCTTAACTTTTACCGATACTATTCACAACCTCAGAAATGAAGGTCAACTAGTATCAGCTATTTTCCTAGACATGTCAAAAGCTTTTGACACCGTATCACATCAGCTACTACTCAACAAACTTGCCACTTATAATCTCAATGTCTCCCCCCAACATGACTCAACAGTTATCTATCTAACCATTAACATGCCACTAAATGGGCAAACAATCTCTCTCCACTAGTACCAGTCACCACGGGGGAACCCAAGGCTCCATACATGGGCCACTCCTCTTTACCATATTTACCAATAACCTCAATACTGCCACCATCATCCAATATGCTGGCGATTCCTCTCTTATCTGCTCAGCCTACTCCCCTCAAGAACTCTAATACAAAATGCAAACTTCTTTACAGGACATTGAAAATTACCTCACCAGCCATCAACTCATCCTCAACCCAAACAAAACCAAGCTCATGATTTTCTCTAACAAATCATCCAAACCCAGCACACCACCCCTCTCCATAAACTCCTCCAATGGTGCAATCATTGAACCCACCAATCAGACCAAGCTGCTTGGCTTTACCATAGACAATAAACTAAAATTCGATAAACACATCTGCCTGACAATCAAAAAGTCCACTCCAAACTCAGTGCTCCCCACAGAGTTAAACCCTATCTTACACAGAAAGCTAGAATTGCCACTGCAAGATTGCACTTGCTATTCACACTCCTCTACTGCTCTCAGATCTTTACCAACCTATCCAAAACTGACCTCAATAAACTAGAGTCCTGCTATAAATAGCTAAGTTTGCCACCAATCAACCCCATAAAACCCACCACTGCAAAGTTCTACGACAACTCAACTGGCTTGAACTCCCCAACCTATTAGCACTAAATCAACTTTCTTTTGCCCATAAAATCATATACAACCCCACAGACTGCCTGGCTTTTTCAAACCTATTACAACCTAACTAACTGTAGGTTCCTTGGGTCATCCAACAAACTAATGCTAAAAGTTACCCAGCCTCACAACTATCACAGCAATTCCCTCTACTCCTACAAAATAGCCAAGGACTGGAATCATTTACCTCAGCACATCCAAAAAAAATCCCAACCTGACATTTAAAACTACCCTGAAAGATTATCTAAATACTAATTGGCTTTACCCCAGCATTTCCCCTGGCTAGTCTCTCTCCCTATTATTGCTCATCCCTGGCACACCACTTCCTGTTACTTCCCATATACTGCATAACTTGCATACTAGTTCTCTAATTTTCTTGTGGGACATGATATACTATTGTTAGCTTCTAAATTTCTGATTTGGATTGTCAATATTGTATGCATTATATAACTAATATTTTTACCTCACTTATTTTGCATACTATGTAAAACCTTTACTATACCTTGTATGAACCCAGAACATGCATTTTTGTTGTATTTGTTGCTAAATACTTGTACTTTAACTAAATTGTTCTGTTATGGAGCTTTTCTCCCCCGGTCTCCACTAAAAATGGGTTTCCAACCTGCTCAGACACTACCCAGTTAACAAATGTAAAATAAATATATTCTACTAAAAACTTTACCAGTGTTGGTCTTTCATTTAGGACCCCCCCCCCCCATTTCTTTTTCTTTGCCTATACTCTTAATATCAATCCTTGATAGGGAAGGCAATCTCTAACCTGCAGTCCAAATAAATTCTTGGCATCTTCCCATTCTATTATTTTCCCCCCTAGTTATTTGCTCCCAATACCTTGGTTACTTTGCCAATTTTCTCCAATAAATTCCAGCCCCCTCTTGCCTATTGTCTGTATCCCTAATTGCAGTCATCTCTATTGGCAGAATCTCCTTTCTTCATTCCCGTGTTGGCTTAGTTCTTAGGATACTTTCTGCTACTTTATGGATATAATATTCTGTATTTTGATTTCAGAAAAGAATTCAAGGTTGGTTTTGCTGATTCCTGCTACTTCTTCTGGTACCGCGTTACCAGAATCAACAAAACCAACCTTGCATGCTTTTCTGAAGACAGCTTATCTGCGTTTCATTTTCAAAGTTTCACTCTTTTTTTATTTTACTTTTTAGAGTGGTTGAATAAAAAGCATTCTTTATTAAAAATACTTTTACTTATATTTTTGTATATTGTGATTCATTTTATTTACAGTGTTGTACTTGTATTCTGCTTTTAATTGCATGCTTAAAATAGGAAAGGACCACAGTTGTATCTCTTGTGAGCCACACAGAAGTTAGAACAGGCCAATTAAGTTTAATTACTTGTGAACTGAGGGTGGAGCTATGAACTAAACCTTCTATTTAAGGGGGAAAAATAAAACATTCCAAGGCTTTACTAAAGAAGTTCACACAGACTCCGCCATAACTTGCTGTGAGGGGAAAGCTTAGCCTGATTTTCCTTTCTTGTATTTTGTGTTGCTTTGTTGCCTTCTTCTGTTGTGTATATTGAGATTTGTTTTCTTTACACTGTGATTTACTTGTATTCTGCTTTTAATTGCATACTTAAACTAGGAAATATACCATAGCTGTGTGTCTTGAGTCATACAGAAATTAGAACAGGTCAGTTGAGTTTAATTGTCTGTAAACTGAAGGTGGATATAGGAACTAAACCTTCTATTTAAGGGGTAAAAATAAAACATTGCAAGGCTTCACTAGAAACGCTTACCCAGATTCTGCCACAACTTGCTGTGAGGGAAAGTATAGTCTGTTTGTGCTTTCTTGTATTTTGCATTCCTTTACTGCCTTCTTCTATTTTGTATATTGTAATTAATTTTCTTTACACTGTATTCTGCGTTTAATTGCATAGTTAAACTAGGAAAGAGACCACAGCTGTGTTTCTTGTGAGTCGCACAGAAATTAAGTTTTTACCTACCTTCCCACCCTGTTGCTGCTGTGTTTTTAAACTCAATTGTCTTTCTAGTTGCCTGCCTCTTATGTTAATTTGACCATATATCTCCTTCCCTTTCCTCTTTCATTGGCTATTGTGAGTAAGCACAAAATTATCACTTTGTGAAATCACGCCCCTTCAACTATTTAAATGTATTGGCCATCCCGCTGTAATCCATAGAACCAGAATACAAGGTACCCACAGATTTCAGTCTGTCTTATGGGTGACTCTAATTACCCTATTATTAACTGGGAATCCTATATGACACCAAAACATACAGACAGAGATAACCCTGAATTTTGTAAACACAAACTCCCTGGACCAAACTGTCAATACACCAACAAGGACTGCAACCATACTGGATCTGATCCTCACTAATATGGGAGTGCTGCACACCTCCTAGTGTAATGTCTTCTATGGTAAGGTCTGACCACAAAATGGTCTCCTTTGAAGTAAAAATACAACCTGGAACCCCAGCTAACCCTGGAATAATCTGCAACTACTCTAAGGCTAACTTCCTACTATTAATTGATAACCTGGCAAAATTTCAATCCCCATAAACCTTGGGAACACTGCTGCCTATGCAGAACTGTTCACAGAAACTCTACACAAGCATGTTAATAACAGCTTGGGGGCAGCTATACCCACCAAGAAGAAGTATGGAACTAACTCAAACAACAAACCACCCTGGTAGAATCACAACATCAATAGGCTGTATAACAGAAGGAAGAGAATTATGTCAAAAATTAGGAGGTGCAGCATCCACCAGGATAAAAGCACTCTCATCAAACTAAACAAACAACTCAAAGCACAAATATTTGAGGTAAATTTGGCCACACAGGCCAAGGACAACCACAGGGCATTCGTTAGCTAAGTTCTCAACATCAAAGGCAATACATACAATTATGTTCAGATCTCAATGTAAATGGAGACACCTATACTGAGCCAGAAGATATAGCAAACCTACTGGCTGAAAAATTCAGCTCTAACTTTACCTCCTCTCCCTATCAACACTCTTAAGAAATACCATCAAATATAACCCCCCCCCCTCCACTGTCATTAGGGAACAGATCCTTAATGCTCTCTAAGGCCAAGAACACTGCATCAATGGGCCCAGTCAGTATCCCTGGATGCCTTCTAAATAGCATGAAACACAATCTATCAGTCCCTCTGGAATTGCTATTTAACTGTAGCTTGCAAAAAGGCTCCCTGCCTCAAGAATGGAGAACAGTAACAGTCATCCCTCTGCACAAAGGTGGATCCATTTACAGACCCTGGAAACTACAGACCCATAAGTCTCACTAGTCTCATATGCAAAGCCACAGAAAGAATTAGCATGGAAATGATCAATAAGGACATAGGAAACCTCCAGACACTGGACCCAACCCAGTTTAGTTTCATCAAGTGCAGGTCATGCCTACTCAACCTGGTGGACTTCGTTGAGAAGATCACCAAAGCAATGGATGAGGTCAAAATGGCTCACACTGCCTACCGACATGGCCAAGGCATTTGACACAATTCTCCAGTCAGGCATTGTTGACAGACTTAAGAGGTTAGGTACAAAACCTTATGTCATCCAGTGGATAGCCAGCTGGCTCACAGACAGGACCAGGGAAGTTACAATTGGGGAGCTCACCTCTAAAAAGAGATCAGTCACAAGTGGAGCCCCTCAGGGATCAGTCCTGGGGCTGCTCTTTTTTGGCATTTACTTCTCTAAAGTCAAGGCCAATGTCAATGACCTCTGGCTGACTAAATTTGCAGATGATTGCAAATTAGGAGCTGTCATTGAATTGCCCACAGATGCAAATGTTCTCCAGGAAGGGCTGACACAGACAAACAACTAGTGCCAGAACCATGGACTAACACTAAATTCCAAGAAATGCATAATAGTATCCTTCGGGAAGTCACCCACCCATCCCTGGAAAAACTATCATATTGACAACACAGCCCTAAGAGTTGACCCAGTAGTTAGAGACTTGGGAACACACACACAGTAATCTAGCCTTTGACCATCACGTGTCTACAGTTGTGAGGAAATCATTCTATAGTGTGCAACTTTTAAACAAAGGTATAATGTCTAAGTCCAAAGAAGTCATTGTTCCACTGTATTCAGCATTCATCAGACCTATTATTGAGTACAATGCTGTCCTTGGTATGTACTTAACTGGGCATATCCAACAACTGGAACATCCACAGAGGTTTCTCACTAAAAGAATACAAGGCATAGGTAGCATGTCCTATGCAGATCACCTCAATGCCCTATCCCTGTATTCTGTCTCCTACACGCTGCTGAAGGGAGAGCTACACTTGGCACCCTGATGGACCTCCTGTATATCTGCAAAACAAACAGCACAAGAATTACCCATTCTATTTTGAAATTCTTCTTGCTTATAGCTATTGCAGTCTTATTACTACTCTTTATTTCTGTTAAAAGCTTATTAGAGTCTAGAAGGAATGTCAGCTTACAAATGCATCAGGTTAAATCAGTGCCATTGACCAAAGTAGATAAAAATCACAGTACAACAGAGGATGAAAATAAATTATTACAAGATTTTAGTAGATTATATGACCATCTATATAAGGGGGAATATGAAATAGAAAATGTACAATGGGAAATTATTTACAGTATTCAGATTGCGTCTTCATTCCATCAAGAGGTAGACATGTTTTTATTGCTAGTAAAACCATATTTTTGAAATGAATGTATAAAAATGGTTTGTGTCAGGGACAAAAGGAAATTGCATGTGAAGAATGTCTGACAAGTGAAAAAGTGTCCGTTCATCTGAAAACCTATTGCCATTGTCCAGTCATAAAGAAATATATGATTTGAATGATGCTTTACAACATCAGATGTGGGAATGTGAAAGGTGAAGCGTATAGAGAAGGAAAAATAGATGGTTTCATTTTAAATATGCTTTCATTTCAAGATGGATTATTGACTGTTTTTCAGTATGTTTCTGATGATTTAATACCTGGCAAAGTGTAGAAAGTTCGTTTATTGAATTTGGAACTTCTACCTAATATGTAAAGTCATAAACAGACAGTCAGGAGATCTTAGTAGAATTAATGCCGCAGTGTTCATTTTTAATTGGTCTGTGGTTGTTCTAAGATTGTTACAATAATGTTGCTTTTAATCAGAAAAGATATAATGAATTTATGATTCTACTGTTCGGGGAGACGGGACCTTGATTTCCTAGTTTCCCACGTATGTGGATGATTCTCTGCTGAACTGTGTTGCTTGAAAGTTATTTGGTACACAACATACGGTAAGTATATAAGTTTAGCACATTGTATGAGCCAGTCCCTCCACTTAAGACAGAGTCCCTGGCTAATAGTCACGGATGGACTTAAGCTAGAGGATGGTGGTGCGAAAGGTTGACGTAGATCCAGCTGACATTGCCTTGTAAAAGTGTGCAGTGAAGTCCATGCAACAGTAGCAGCAGCAATGATTTCATCCATAATAAAGGCCAGTGAAGCTGAGATGGTTCTTGTGGAATGAGCGTATGGTTTTCCTGGAAAAAAGCCTTATCATTATTATAAAAACAGAACAAAATGCACTCAGACAGCCACCTGACAAAGAGATCGTAGATTTTTTTGGCCTAATCTAGTTGGGGTAAGAGGTGATTATTCTTCCTGCGATCGTTGGCTGTATGCATATAAAATCTTAGCTGTGTGTGTGCATCCAAGTAATGTGATTTGCATTTGGTGGTAAACTGTAGAAAAATACTGGAAAGCTGACAGACTGATTTAAGTTTAAATTTGATGCCACCTTGGGTAAAGGCTGTGTTAGCTCTCATGGAGACCCTGTCCTTGTGAAATATTAGGTATGTGGAATGACAGAATACAGAGTTTGAAGCTCAGCAACCATTTTAGCTGAGGTAACTGCTTCCAAAAGAAACAAAACTTTTCCAAGATATAAACTTAAGGTCTGCCTTGACTGGTTCAAAGGGAGGAAGTATTAATTTCTCTAACATGAAATTTAGATCCCTATGGGGAATAAGTTCTCTGATAGGTGGTGTCAGTAAAAATGCACCTCAAGGAAAAGCCATTCAGACCTTCAGTGATGCCACAGAGAAGTTTGTGAACCTGTGAAGAAAATGAGAGCTCAGTGCTTATAGTACCTTCATGACTGATTAGTCAGATCCATTACTGAAGATGTGAGCAAAAATCATAGGATGCCAGGAACTGGATCTGCAAAATGGTCTATCTCCAGCTGAGTTACCAAGATAGAAAATGTCTCTTTTTTTTTAATCTTTCTAATAGTGGGCTTCTGGGCTGTAGTCAGGATCTGGAGCACTCTAGTTGGTTAAAATGGATCTCTGGCCATTAAATGAAGTATAGAAACCATGCAGTTACTCTGAGGAGAATGGGAAAGTATGCAGTCTACGAAATGGGTGAGACAGGAGGCATGAGTAAGGCTTTAGAAGTAGAGTTCTCTTTAGTAGGTAAGGCTATAAGTAGGGGGAAACTATATTTGTTATGGTCGAAATGGAGCTATGAGAATGACGTTGACCTTGCATGTCTTGATTATTTTTTTTTAAAAAATCAATATTAATGGAAAGGGGTAGTGCAAACAGTAGTTATGGGATCATTGGAAAGTCCTATGGGATCTGTCCATGTGGAGGGAGTAGGGAAAACAAACTGCTACACTTGGAGTTGGTTAGGGACACAAACAGGTATGAGCCATTAACCGGTTGAGGGAACCAGTCATCTGAAGAGATGGCCTGTCCCAGGATGTGCATTGCTACCAAAAAGCAGGCAGAGTTCATTACCCATTCCCATAGTGTCGTGACTTCCTGACACAGGGAATAGGATTGGTTCCTCACTTTTTTATGTACCACACTACAGGCATTAGATTGACCTGTTGTAACCCCAGAAGAATCACACATGACATGCTATGAAAAGATGAATAGTCTATGAACAGTGGATCTTAAATCTGTGAGCACAGAACCCTTAATGTTCACTACAGACCTCTCATATGAAACATACGGGTCCAAATGGACAGATGAAATCAGCAAGAAAAGGAGAGTAATATTGCTGAACTGAATTCATCCTCTAGTCTCTGTGAGTACCTTCACATGGCGGACCCTGCTTTTTTCAAAATCTCACCAAGACACTGATATATATATATATAGACTGTATTTTATATAGGATATATCATGGAGAAATCTGCTGTGTGTTACCTATAAGGTTCTGGACATGGCTGAAGAAGGCCTTGTGATTGTCCTTATCCTGACCTTGTAGTTGGCCTTGCTGGACATAATTAGACCTCATAGTTTCTTGTTTAGTTGTATAAGAGAAAACTTTTAAAGGAGTTGCTCTTTGGCCTTGAGTTTTCTTCTTTTACAACATACCCTGTTCAGGTGAAAATTCCACCAATGGAGTTTTTAAGTGTTTGTTTTGGGTTTATTTCTGTTGCAACAGCAGCCATTCACATGTTTGTATAGGGACTCTGTAAATAATTCTGCATAGGTAGTTCTGTTCTCGGGGTTAGGGAACTTTGAATTTTGACAAACTGTCACTTAATAGGATGTAGTTTGCCTTGCAATAGTTCCTTTTACTGGTTTAGCTGGGTTTTCCAGGTTGATTTTTACTTCAAAGGAGACTGCTTTGTGATCCGTCCTCACTAGTGAGGATATGACGTGTGGGGGGCGGGGCTACAACTCTCTCCTATTTTCGTGAGTACCAGAGCTATTATGTTTGAGCCTTTGGTTGTAGCATGCATTATCTGTTCCAGGGTGTTTCTGCTTGTGAGTTTGAGGCATTGTAAGTTTCCCAGTCAATAGAGGGGTAGTTAAAGTCACCCAAGAATAGGGAATTTGGTTGGATAGTGACCGCCTCTAGTAGGTTTAGTTAAGAGTTATGAGACTGTAGGAGCATAAATGGTGGCCTGCAGCTAGCCATGATGTGGTAATGGATCCTATCTATGGTGATTTACATGTGGATTAGTTCCATGGTATCCTTCTGTTTAACCAAGCTGGACGTGTGTTTATTGCTAATGTAGATCAAGACACTGCCACCTCTGGCCCCAGTCTGTGCTGTTGTTGGTCTAAATGTGTGGAAGGCAGTGTAACCTTGCACTGATGGAATACTTTCTATGGTTTTAAACCAAGTCTGTGTAACATCAGAAATGTCTACATTCTCCAGAGTAAGGAGGACTTGAATGGTGTGGAGTTTTTTGTTTAGGGTGCTAACAATGAGCAGTAACACCTTAAGGTTGCTTGGAGACTTGTTCACTATGTTGGTAGTTTTGTCTTTTTGGCATTGCCTAAAAAAGGCTTTAAGGGGGTGGATAAAGTTTTAGCCAATATCCGAAAGCCTGTGGGGGGGGGGGGGCAGCCTAGCCTTGGCAAAGCAATGTGATCTGTTAAACATGTCTGCCCATGCTGACAAATATTGGATCCCTCTGGAGTGACATGAGAAACTAAGCCAATTATTAAAATCAAGCATTTTATGTTCATACTGTAGCATCCTTGGTGATAGTGGAATGCTGCTCATTGCAAGGCTCATACTTATCTGTGGCACATATTCCAAGAGATTCATATCTGCTGACCCCAGCTGATCCAAACATAGTGAAGGTTTTAAGACATAAGAAAAAGAAGTCTAAGATGACAGCCTTGCTTAGTTAGGCAGAAGTGTTTTGGCATGAAGTGGGAATGGAAACCAAACCAGAAGACAAAAATCAGACAGCAACTGAAGGTTGTGATCTAAACTACCCGACTATAGGCTTGGAAACCTACACCACCGCTGGTGCACAAGCACAGAGATTCCTGAACTTTATCAATACAAATGCCCTGGGACAATTAAAGTACCCACTAGGGGGGATAACATCTTGTCCTTACTAATATGGGAACATCTTGTACCATCCCTCGTATATCTTCATCACTTGTTAGATCTAACCAGCTGTCTCTTCAAAATAAAATTTAAATCAGAGATCGCTTCCACTCAAGGTACCTTTAGAAAAGATAATCACAAGGCATTTTTAGTTATGTCTGTAACCTAAAAAGCACAACACAGCAATGCACTACGCTGATTGTGAATGAGGTTATCTACACTGAAGTTGAAAATATAGCGAACCTACTGGCCGATAAATTTAGCTCTAACTTTACCCCACTCCTCCCCCCATCTGCCGCTCAAGATATATCTGAAAAGTACAGTTTTGTACCTACCATAAATGTAGATGTTCGAGTGCTAATACAGCTGCAGTCATAACAGATGGGTTCTCCTGCCATCAGGCGGGTCCTCGGTCGGCCGAATTCCAAAGTCTAGGTCCGGCGTCGGTTGTCGTCGCTTCTTCCCTGACGTCAGTGCGACAGGGATATAAAGGAACCAGCCGACACCATTTTCTTCAGTTTTTCTTGCCCCAGATGTTAGGTGCCCCCAGAAGGAAGGCAATACATAAAATTATGTAATAATGCAATGCAATACAATCAAAAAACAGTAGTTGCAAGCAAATACACCATAAAAGAAAACCCCTAGAGGGGAAGGAGGGAGGGAAACCTGGACTGCAGCTGTATTAGCACTCAAACATCTACATTTATGGTAGGTACAAAACTGTACTATGTTCATCGTGCATACAGCTGCAGTCATAACAGATGGGTAGAATCCCAAAGCTAAGAAATAGGTGGTAGGCACTAGGTGGAACTAGGAGGAGCCAAAATGCCCTGCAAGACTGCAGTGGCAAAGCCTGCTCTAGTTTTGGAGTATAATGGTAGGTTGTAGTGCTTGGAGAAGGTATGCACAGAACTCCAAGTGGCTGCTTCCAAAATATCCTTGGTAGGAACTCCTCTGAGGAAGGCTGCAGAGGTGGCAGTGGCCCTGGTGGAATGAGTTCTAATGCCTGTCGGTACAGTTTTGCCATGAAAGGAATAGCAAAAGCATATGCAGTGGGCTATACATTTTGAAATTGTCTGTTTGGAAATTGGCTTTCCTTGAGCTCCTACTGCATAGGCCACAAGGAGCTGTTCTGATTTTCTGAAAAGGCTTTGTTCTGTCCAAATAATAATGCAGTTGTCTGTGGATGTCCAAGGAATGAAGTAATCTCTCCCCTTTGTTTTGAGGATTAGGATAAAAAGTAGGTAAATGTATGGCCTGATTTAAAGCTACCCTGGGTACCACTTTAGGCATAAAGGATGGGTTGGTTCGTAAGGAAACTCTGTCCTGATGGAAGATGATAAAAGACTGGACAGCCATGAGAGCCTGTAATTCTGAAACTCTACGAGCTGAGGTGATAGCCAGAAGGAAAGCTGTTTTCCAGGACAAATATTGCAAATCTGATGAAGCAGCTGTCTCAAAAGGAGGCAGGGTCAGTTTTTCCAAAATGAAATTAAGATCCCAAGCAGGTATTGGTTGTTTCCTTGGAGGTCTTAAATTCTTAGCCCCTCTGAGAAACTGTCTTAAGAGAGGGTGAGAGAATAAAGGTGGATCAGTGTTGTATTCTGCAGAAATGGCTGAGGCATGGATTTTGATGGAGGAGAAAGAAAGTCCACTGCTTAGCAGTTCAGTCAAATATTGTAGTATTTGAGGTAAATTCAGTTTTCCAGGGTCCTGGCCCTTTTTCTCATTCCAGCCACAAAAACGTTTCCATTTTGTGGAGTAAGCTTTTCTAGTTGATGGCCTTCTGGCCTCCAAAATGACATCCTGCACCTCCTTGGAGAGTAGGGCCTGCTGTGATGCTAAGGAATCTTCCATGCGGCTAGATTGAGTGTTTTTAGCTGACTGTGAAGAGTTTTGAAGCCGTGTTGAGTCAGAAGAAGAGGCATTAGAGGCAGGGTCCATGGTGGGGAATGCGTCAGGCTCCTCAGGAGTGGGTACCAGTGTTGCCTTGGCCAGTCCGGAGCAATGAGGATCATCTTTGGTCTGTCTGTTCTGGTCTTCAATAGAACTTTGGGCAGCAGAGGAAGAGGTGGGAAGGCATAAACTGTCATTGATGTCCAGCTGAAAGAGAGAGCGTCCACTCTCCAGGCCTTTGGATGGAAGATCCTTGAGCAGAATTGGGTCAATTGATGATTTTTGTGGGAGGCAAATAGATCTATGTCTGGCCTTCCCCATTCTTGGATTATTTCTGTAAAAACTTTTGGATGCAACTTCCATTCGTGTGGATCTGTCATATTCCTGCTTAGGTTGTCTGCCAGCGTGTTTTCCTTGCCTGGCAAGTACTGTGCTTGTAGTTCCATTTGTAAGTCCACGGCCATGTTCCAAAGTGACATGGCCAGTCTGCATAGGGGGTAAGAATGGGTTCCTCCCTGCTTGTTTATGTACCACATAACTGTGGTGTTGTCCGTTCTTATCAATAGTTGACCTGGTTGTAGAAAGTTCTTGAAAGCTATAATAGCATTTATTACTGCTAGCATTTCTTTTTGATTGATGTGAAGGTGCTTTTCTTTTTGGGACCATTTGCCCTGAATGCACCATTCTGTCATGTGCGCCCCCCAGGTGTAGTCTGAGGCGTCTGTTGTGATGACTTGATTTGCTTGAGGCTTGCTGAAAGGAAGACCTGTGTTTGTTTGACATGCTTGAGCCCACCACAGAAATTCCTTTTGTAGACATGGAATTAATGGTATTATTGTTTCCAAACTGTGGCTGTGTTGAGACCATGTGTTTTTCAGGTACCATTGTAGTTTCCTCATATGCAGCTTTGCACATGGGATTAGTAAGATGCAAGATGCCATGAATCCCAGAGCCTGCAGGATTTTCCTTGCAGTAAGCCTGGTGCAATTTGCTAGTGTTCTGAAGTATTGGATTAGTTGCCCCTGCTTCTCTGGCATGAGGTAGGCCATCTGGGTGTTTGTGTCCAAGTTGGCACCCAGGAAAATTATCTTCCGAGAGGGTATTAGCCTTGATTTCTTGTTGTTGACTGTGTATCCCAGAGAGTTCAATAACATTGTTACATAAGCCAGATGTTTCAGAAGAATGTGCTTGCTGTCCGCTTTGATCAGGCAGTCGTCCAAATAGGGATATATTTGTATCCCTTAAAGTCTGCAGTAGGCAATTACTGATGCCAGGCATTTCGTGAATACTCTGGGCGCAGTAGATAAGCCAAAGGGCAATGCAGAGAATTGATAATGAGTTGAACCTGCAAGAAATCTGAGGTATCTTCTGCAATTTTGTCTGATTGGGACATGCAGGTATGCCTCCTTGAGGTCCAATGTTACCAGCCAAGACTCCTTGCCCAGCATGGGAAGAAGCTGCTGTAGAGTGAGCATCTTGAATTTTGGTACGAGTAGAAATGTGTTTAGGATGGATAGATCCAAAATAGGTCTCCAATCTTTTCCCTTCCTTGGCACCAGAAAAAGCCTGGAATAAAACCCTTGACCTTGTTCGTGCGTAGATACCTCTTGAATAGTTTCATGTTTATGAGATCTTTAATTTGCCTTTGTGCCTCTGCCCTTTGATTGTGTGGCAGGTGTGGCATGCCTCTCATTTTTGGAAGGGTGTGAAAATGGAATTTGTAGCCTCTGTTTATAATGTCCAGGATCCATTTGTCCTTTGTGACAATATGCCAATTTCTTGAAAATAATGCCAGCTTTCCTCCCAAGGGGGCTGCCATTTGAGACCTGGTTAGCATGCAAAGGGGAAAGTCATTGGGTTTGCTTTCTGATAGATTGCGAGTTGTCCTCACCAACTCTTTGTGAAGGGGCTTGCCATTGTCTGCCTCTATACGATCCTTGGGATTGTCCTCTGCCCCTCGGGCGCCTGTATCTGCCTCTTTGGGGTCTGTCTGTGGCAGGAAAGGACCAGTTTTTGGAAGGCCAATTTCTACTAAAACGTGGGGGTTGAACCTGTAGGAATTCTTTCACAGTTTGCATTGATTTAGCCTTTTCCTCCATTTTCCTTAATACCTCCTCAGCATTAGCACCAAATAGTACATCCTTTTGAAGAGGAGTGTCTAGTGATTTAGCTTTGACATGATCAGGCAAGGCTTGTTCCTTGAGCCAGGCATGCCTACGTATGACTGATCCTGTAACCGCAGCTCTGCATGAGGCCTCTAGAGCATCAAAACCACATTGTAAGGAATGCTTACCCACTTGTTCTGCACTATGCATCAAATTCTGCAACTCCTTCAAGTCTGGTTGTTCAGGTTGTGACATTTTACTTTTCAATTGTGATAACAAAAACTGTTGGTATTTTAGCATATGAAACTGACAGTTTAAGGCCCTCATGGATAAGGAAGCCGAGGTATATACCTTTTTTCCCCACCTTTCTAAGGATCTGGAATCTCTCTTGGAAGGCAATGGATTTTTGGCAATGGAAGCCTTAACTCCCTTGGGGCCCTGTGAGATGGTTTCTGGGTCAGCAGCATGGCTCTTGTATAGAAATTGATGTGAGTCAGGGACCCTGTAGTACCTGTCAGGCTTAACTGGAGCTGGAGGTAGAGAGTCCGGGTTAAGGCAGGCTTCCGAATAAACATCATCTAGGATGTCCAAGACAGGAGGTATAGCCAGAGGCCTGTGCTGAGGAAGCAAGAGAAATTCCCTGAGCCTTTTCTTAGAATCAGAATAATCCTGGCCTTCCCAGTGGAAGTGTTCCCTTAAGGTATGCAAAGTTTTCCCAAATGAGTAATCCTCAGGGGGGGATACAGAAGGGATGGACTCCTCCGCATCAGAGTCTTCAAAAGGGGAGTAAGAATGTTCCTGATCATCAGAGTGCTCTGAAATAATGGAGCCCTGATCAGAAGAGGGGGAATCTACCTCCACTCTAGGCCTTTTGTCCGGAGGGGGCTGAGAACCTCTGATAAGAGTAATTAAATTCTCAGCCATTTTAAGCATCTGTTTCTTAGGCATGGGGCCTGGAGATGGGCCCTGAGCAGCTGGTCTCTTAGAGTGCATGGTTGCTTTAGACTTAGTGAAAGCCTGATAGAGAAAGAAGAGGAAGGTCTGAAGACACCTTGAGTGGAGGTGGACCTGTCCACATTCTGCGTTTCAACGCCAACAGTGGCTTCGGTATCTGTAGTCGGGGTGTGGGCCGAGGAGCCTGCGACCTCAGGTACAGGAGACACCGTCAAAGACAGGTCGTCGGTAGGCAGGGGCTGCGTAGGTGCCTCACTGAGAACCGGACCACGTGTAACTGGCTTTGGCGTGGTGTCGGTAGAGGCTGCGGACTTCGCGTGTCGGTCCTTGTCTTTTCGATTTTCAGACAAAACCGGAGTCGGAGTATCCGACGACATAGTATAGTTAAATGCTTTGCCAAAATAATGCTTGGCGAATTCCGCCCGACACTTAATAGTGCATTTGTTGAATGTAGCACAAAAGCGGCAGGCCAAAACCTCGTGGTCTGGGCCTAAACAAGGTATACAGAGGGAATGGAAATCCTTATGCGGTATTTGCTTCCCACAAGAAATACAATTATTAACTTTGTCTGACATCGGTCTGAGGCAAGAAAAGATTCCCCAACGGGGTACTTAGCTTTTAAGAAGACTTCGGTTTCCAAATTTTCGTAATCTCAGGAGCTGGCCGACCGGCACTTGCGAACTGCTTCTGCTTCGGGCACCACGCGGCAAGAAAGACTGAAGAAAATGGCGTCGGCTGGTTCCTTTATACCCCTGTCGCACTGACGTCAGGGAAGAAGCAACGACAACCGACGCTGGACCTAGACTTTGGAATTCGGCCGACCGAGGACCCGCCTGACGGCAGGAGAACCCATCTGTTATGACTGCAGCTGTATGCACGATGAACATCTGGTTCACCTCCAGTTATCATGCAAGACTAAGTCCTATAAGTGCTATCAAAAGCTAAACATACTGCATCAATGGGTCCTGACAATACCCCTGGGTACTTAAATAGCATAAAGTCGCACCCCTGCCAACACTGTTGAGTCTTAGCCTTTATACATATCTTGTACCAAGTGAATGGAGAACAGCTACAGTCATCCCCCTGCAAAAGGGAGAACCTTCCACAGACCCAGGCAATTACAGACGCATAAATCTGACCAACCCTCATATGCAAAGCCATGAAAAGGCTTTTCATTGAACTAATTAAACAGAACATAGAAAACCTCCAAATGAACCCATTTCAATTTGGATTTATCAAGGGCAGGTCATACTTACACAACCTGGTGGATTTTTTTGAAAAGGTCATCAAAGTAATGAATGAAGGCAAAATGGTACACACCACATATCTTGACCTGGCCAAAGGTTTTGACACTATTCCCCACTCAGGCATAGAAGAAAATCTAAATAAACTTGGAATAAACCCTTATGTCATCCACTGCATTGCCAAATGGCTCACAGATAGGATGCAAAAAAATCAAAGCAGGGGAGGTTACCGCTACAAAGAGACCAGTTATCAGTGACGTTCCCTAGGGTTCTGTGCTGGGACCTCTCCTGTTTGGCATCTACTTTTCTGAAGTAAAATCAATACCAAAGGGCTCTGGCTAAGTTTGCAGATGACTGCAAGCTAGGAGCAGTCACTGAATCCCCAAATGACTTGGCAATCCTACAGGAAGTTTTGCTCCAAATAAATAACTGGTGCCAAAATCATGGACTGCAACTGAATGCCAAAAAATGCATTATTATAGCCTTTGGGAAGTCATCCACCCCAAGAGAATTACCACATTGACAATACATCCCTAAGAGTTGACCCATGTGTTCAGGATTTGGAAACTTATGTGGACAGTGACCTAACTTTTAACCAATATGTGTCCACTGTTGTAAGAAAGTCCTTCTATATTGCACAGATTATAAACAAAGGGATTGTGTCTAGGTCTAGGGATGTCAGTATAAACCATTACTCAGGCCTCATTAGGCCACTCACCGAATGTAAAGCTCCCTTTTGCATGTATCTTTCTACACACATGCAACAACTAGAACACTCACAGAGATACCTTACTAAAAGAATACAAGGCCTAAAACAATGTTCCCTACATGTACCAACTCAAAGTCCTGTCACTATACTCTGTATCCTACAGGCTGCTAAGAGGTGACCTGTGTCTGGCATACAAGGCATCCTATCACTCAATATTTATGGATTTACTGCACATGATGAAGTCAGATAGTATCAGAAATACTTGGTCTAGGGATCTAAACCTCTTCTGCTACATCAACAGAACAGTGTGGAGGGACAGATATCTCTTGCAGGGGATACTGCTGCTCTAGAACAGATTCCCCATCCACAAAAAACAGAGTTCATCAATGTTCATATTTAAGTACAACTTGGATCTATGGATGGAAAACAAAATTTACCTCTGGACTACTAATGGACAGAGGCAACTTCTAAATGCTTTATCTCATGCATATGTCCCCTCAAATTATCTATGGTATGATCACAGCTATTCTTATTAGGGGGGTTAGGCCAATCTCTAACCAAATGGGATAGGATAATCTGAGCACAAAAAGGGAAACGGGATAGGCTTAAAATGGCCCCCAAAGGCAGTTAGCCTAGTACTTACCTATAAACCTATGTGCCAAAAAACAAACAAAAGAAAGAATATAAAGAAAAGGATCCGATGAGAAGGAAAGAAAACTGGAAAATCCATAAATTTAGTGGCACATCAGAGATCTGGAACATTATGTTGACCAAGATTTGACACAGGAATGGTTAAGGAAAGGTGCATTAAACCCAAAAGATGAAAGGATACTAATGGTGGCCCACGACAGCAGACTGTATACACTTTGGTTAACAAAGTCCATTGAACATGTTGGAGAGACAGACAAACACACGTTCTGTAAAAAAGAACTAGAAACAGTTACACATCTTGTTACTCTTGTGATACCTTCATGGCAGATGGTCTATAATATATCAAGATTGTTGCACTGGGAATTCTGCAAACACTACAATATAGACGTGGCTGAGAAGCATAGAGAATGTTGAAGTTTATACCACATGGGATCACCCATTATCAACAGGTAAAAAACAGATGTACCGATGTAGCCATGAACAAAAAAATACAAAAATCACACTGATCAACAAAATTGCTATATCCGGTGATTACGTGTCTTATGTAGGGAGGGACACAACTTCATAAAATACCAGGATTTGTAGTAAGAAATGAGAGCAATGTGGAAGGAAGATACCCAGACTGTTCCAATAGTAGTAAGAGCAACAGGCTTAATAAATAAAAATGAATGTATAGCTGTACTTAGATATGCTACCAATACATGTAATCCCATATGAATTACAGGAGGATTAAATTTTGGGCCCTTTGCAGGTGGTGAGAACACTTTTGTCTAACAAAGATCGAAACAACACTAATATTATGAACTGTAATTGTACCCTGACTTAGGAATGGGGTCCATTTTCTTCACGGTATTAGGTACACAAAACACTTGGAGAAATTAAACAGAGAGAAACCTCACAAAGAGGACTGAATAGTTGCAGCTATGAAGCCCAACATCCTGAGATTTAAGGCTGCTGTTTGCATGATTTGGGACAACAGGAGCTGAACTGCAGCCTGTGAGGTCTGTCATCTCCTTGGAGTGAGACTGTTCTGGTCACTGTGTTCAGGTGGCAGCCTGTGAAGATTTGTGATTCTGATAGCATGAACTGGGACTCTGCAGTAGTCTCTGCAATCCCCAAGACAAGAATTAAGTAGCCCCATGCCAGAGTTCGTGACTCCCTCTTGGTGGAAGCTAGGAACCTGTCATCCAAATTCCGTGAGGTTTCAGGTGAACTGCTACTACCACCATACATTTAATAAATACCTTTGAAACTTTGGCTTTCTTCTTGGCAGATGACTGGCCCTCGTGATGGGAATATTCCGCCATAACACCCTCAGCCAACAGGTTAAGTTGTTGGTTATAAAGATATATGGACAAAGAGAAGATGTAACTATGTACTTGGGCATAAACGCCTGGCAGAATACTGCATACGATCATGGGAAGCACCCAAGCAAAAAAGACACTGGTCGTGGCAGTCTTTATGGGGAATCTGCCTTCCACACTGACATTTTCCCTTTCTGGATTCCATAAACACAGTACCATAGCATAGTAAAAAAGAAGAGAAGAAACTCCAGTGGGGCAGTTATCTGAAAAATGGCTTGGTAACCAGCACAGCATAAGGGTGTTCAGACCAACATATGATAAAGTGTTCAGACTAATGGCAAAGACGTTCTGAGTGTTTGCATCCATACTTCACCCTTATGCCCTACATCTTGTGCAGGGAGTATATGTGCGATGTACAGCACCTATAAGAGCAGAAGGCTTTGGTATACTGGCTGGATGCTAGACTACCCTTGGCAGGAGATCCATTAGGTGAAGAATACTGCAACAGTGATTTGAAGGGACATCTAGTAGCTACTGGTTTTCATCCTGAAGTACCCTGGCAAATTTTATGTGGAGGTAGGCATCCTGGAAATTCAAATAGTATATCCAGCCACCTTTCTGAACCAGTGGAAGAATTGACTACACCATGAACATCCAAAACTTGGTTTTCTGAATGAATATGTTTGGGCTGCTTAAGTCTGGAATGGATCTGAGATAGTCTGCCTTTTTTTGGTACCAAGAAGAATCTCAAGTATACCCCAGAATCACTTTGGTTTCCTGGGACATCTTAGATAGCTCTTTTATATAACAGGCTGCCACCTCAAGCTTGGTTGCCTCCTTCTGATGGAGTGGCATGTATTGAAGTCAAAGAGAAGGAATAAATGGATGCCACCTCTAGCTTGGCTGCCTCCTTCTGATGGAGTGGCATGTCTTGAAGTCAAAGAGAAGGAATAAATGGAATTGTGTTACTAGTGGATAATAATATTTCCCTGATCTATCTGTCCTACATGGTGGTCTTTAAAATGGAGGCACTTCTGACCACTCAATTCCTTCAGAGATGAACAATTAGACAAGTCATCAGGGATTCTATGGCAACTTTCCAGAGGAAGGATTATGGAATCCTTGCTTTGTGTGCCCTCTATGCCTCTGTGGCAGCATCAATTTGGGAAGGTACCTCAGCCTTGATGATTTCTATCCAAATACTGCTCAAAGGGTAGCTGTTGGGCCTTTTGGAACCACAATTTCTTTGCAACTCTTTTTATTCTCTAACAAGGGCCTTTGAGAAGTGGAGAGTTTGTCACCCATAGCCACAAGTGTTTCTCCTTCTTGTTTGCACTTTAACAATTTATCCTTACCTGTGGCCCAAACAATGAGGACCCATCATATGGGGCATTTGTGAAGGTTGCCTTGAAGTTTTCCACAAAGTTGCAGATCTTCAGCCAGGCATATCTCCTTGTAGTTATGCCAGAGCAGGTGGCTGTCAGTGTTCCATCATCATATTATGTTCAAGTCTCATAAATGGCAACAGCACACTGGTCATCACGGCCACCTGTGATTGTAGCTTGCAACACAAACCACTGAGGCAACTTCTTCAATGTGTCTGATGTTCTTTCCACTATGTCTGATGTTGTATTATATGATTATGTGAGTATATATTAACCTAGTGACTCATGTTCTTTAATTAATCTCATCCCTATCAGGTACTATCCCCTTCTAACTGCTATCCTGAAAGGCTTGTAACATTAGAATAGACGTTACCCTGTGGAAACTTAAACTGAAAACCTGCTTTGAACTGTCCCTCAACAAAACAGACCTGCTAAGGTTACTATCTCTAAATTCTGTCTGTTTGTACCACATTTTATGCTGACCTGGTTCTACGGCACTATTAGGTAGCCCTAAATACTGAACCCAACTCCCTAAAACATTGGCTAATTCAAAGTATCTAATTCTAATGAATACTGGTGACTATAAACAAGTATTTCCCCTATATTAATAAAAATTGTGGCATTATGCTGCAAGTAAATACTGTAAGCATTAAAAGAAAAAAGTGTTACCAACCCCTAAAATTGCTAAAGGAACACTTTAAGCAGTAAAACAAAACATAAAAATTATAAATCCCTAGTGTACTTACCTTATATTTGCAGGCTCTAAGATCCTTGTGTCTGGTTAAGCCCTGCTGCACTTGGGCTCGCTCCTCGCTCCTCCCTGACCCCAATTTCCACCTGCCATCAGTGCTGCTAAATTTATAGCCATAAAACCACACCCCTCATATCAGAACCAATCAGTATTGTACATCTCATTTTAAACTTGGACTCTCACTTCTCTCCTCCATTTCCTATCCAACCTCCATATCCTGGTGACAATATCATAAAGATATTCACTCTGCCTCACACTATGTCACCGTCCAATACAATGTCACTACTTTCTCTGCTATCCCTTATGTTAATTCCATATCTCCTCTCCACTTATGAAAATTAGTCTTACCTAGGATTTCATTACCCAAAATGTCAAACCACCCCAACTGCATCAAATAAGGCAGGTCACCTAATAATTAGTCCTATATGCAACTCCTTAACCACAATAAACCATCAGCCTAGTAACTCTAGATACATCAGCTCAAAATCCAAACACTATCAAAAACTAATAAATAAATTATTGAAGCTTATTGTAAACTTACACTATAACCTCACAATGGATGGAGACATTCACCCAAACCCTGGTCCATCCACTCTTGATAACTCTACCTCTTATGCTAATAATCCTACTAAAACACTATCTATAAATAGGTCCCCCAACCCCCTCCTGGTCTGCCATCTAAATATTAGAAGCATAACAATAAGGTACATAATTTGCATGTCCTCTTAGCAGCCCACTCCCCTGATATACTGTGTCTAACTGAAATCTGGTTAAAGCCTTCAACTTCAGATAATGAAGTTTTACCACCTGGGTATAACATACTTAGACTGGACCGTGCTACTAGGAAGGGAGGCGGGGTAGCAGTACTCTTCATATCTATACTAAATGTTACTATAGACCCCGTACAACCACCCCAGGTCAATAATGCAGAAATTCTTTCTACCAAATTTCAGATTAACATAAACAAATGTATAAATATTGTCTGCATGTACATTCCCCAGGGGACAATGCCAATACCCTAGAAGATATCCTCCACTGATTAGCTAGTACCTATCCCCAAGAAACCATAGTACTTGGAGATTTTAACATCGACTGGAACACCTGCTCCTCAGAATCTCCTACTACCCATGTAAACCTATATGGGTTTACACAGGTCATATCCACCTCTACCAGGATAGGCAAACCTAAACACAAAGAAAGTATACTAGATTGGATACTAATTACTAGTCACCCCCAAATGCATATATTAGGGACCCTCCCTGATGACCTTAATGATAACTCTCTTACCTTTATATTTAAACACAAAACCAATAACCCCCACCAGCCCAACTACAGAACAGTGAGAAATAATAAGAGCTTTAATCCTACCAAGTTTGAAGATGCACTGAAACCATGCAATTGGCCTGCCCTAAAACACCTGCCCCTACCTAGATGAAGCCGTTGTTAATAAATTCCTTACCATCCTTAATTCTCATGCTCTTGCTCACTCCATTAGGACCAAAACAAAAACTGCACCATGGCTCTCTAAAGATACCAAATCAAAAATCACACTCAGAAACAAGGCATCGGCCATATGGAGTACCACTAAAGCCCCTTTAGAGCAAATTAAATACTGGCAATTAAGGAATGAGACAAAAAGATCCACTTTACTAGATAAAAAAAACTTCTACTTCCATCTCCAGCAGAGAAATCAAGATAACCCTCAAAAGTTTTGGGCAGGTATAAATAAACTACTGCACCCAGGACAAACCACCACTCCAACTCCTCAGCCTCTACTGATAAACTACCAGAGGATGTCGCTAACACCTTCAATAGTTTCTTCACTGAGACTATCCAGGCCCTAGCTAGCCAGCTACCTCTGACCTCCTGTAACGTACAGGATGCCATCCACAGTACCCAGCACTCCTTCAGCTTCCAGCCAGTCTCTACATCTTTTATTCGCACCCTAAACAAAAAATTAAAACCTACAACCCTATCTGCTGATCTTCTCCCTGCTGAGTATCTGTAAAAAGCTGCAGATACCATAGCATACCCCATATCCATTCTAATCAGTTGTACCATATCAGAAGCTACAGTCCCCTCTATCTGGAAAATATCTCATGTCATACCACTCCATAAAGGTGGTAGCTCTACTGAACAGCCTAATTTTAGATCCATAGCTATCTTGTCACCACTGGCTAAAATTATGGAAAAGTGGATCTATAAACAGCTTCTGCACTATCTAATCCACAACAATCTACTGGCTAACTCTCAGCATGGATTCAGGCCACATCATCCTATCACCTCAGCCCTCCTCGCCTTCTCCAGTGCAATAAACTATAACAGAAATAGTTACAAATTATCCTCAGCCCTTTTTTTTGGATCTCTCAAAGGCTTTCGATATGGCTAACCACCAACTACTCATCCACACGCTGAAAACAATTTCTTTAGACAATCATTCTCTCCAATGGTTCCAATCTTATCTGTGTGACAGACAACAAGCCGCCCTATCGCAGAACTATCCAACCTCCTACCCAACACCCCAGGTGTCCCAAGGAGTCTATTCTGGGACCTCTTTTGTTTTCTATTTTCATTAATGACCTGCATACTGTCATCCCAAAAGCAAACTGCATTCAATACACAGACGACTCCACCTTGATTTGTTCTGCCACCTCCCAGCCAGATTTGCAGACATTAACTCAGAATACTTTTAACATAGTTGAAAATTTGCTTTCTGATCATTGTCTGATTTTAAACCCCAACAAAGCAAAGCTACTACTTTTCTCCCCCATTCAAAGGTCCTCATTATCATCCTTCTCCACTAAGTCTAATAATGGCACCATAATCTCCCCAGATGTCTACACAAAATTTCTAGGTGTTATCATAATCTTAAATTTGATATGCATGTCAATAAAACTATCAAAACCATCAATAAAAAACTTGTCTCACTATATAGGATTAAACCATTCTTAACCCCAGCTGCTAGAACTGCCATTGTTCACTCTCATCTTCTCCCTACCCTTTTCTATGCCTCCTCTTTACTTACCACCTTAAACAAAACTGATCTTAATAAACTCTAGATGCTATAATCACATAGCTAGATTTGCCACTGCCTTGCCCTACAGAACACATCACTGTAAAAACCTAAATAATCTTGGTTGGCTAGAACTGCCCAGGCTAATTCAGTACAACCAACTTATATCGCCTGATCATGAAGGGATTCACATCTAGATCAAGGGAGGTCATCGTCCCCCTGTACTCATCACTCATTAGACCTATGATTGAGTACAATGCCCCGTTCGGAATGTATCTGACCAGACACCTGCTGCAGCTTGAAAGGCCCCAAAAGTTCCTCACCAAAAGGATAAAGGGTCTCAAAAATATGTCTTATGCTGCCCGACTGAAAGAACTCCAGCTCTATTCAGTCTCATACCGCTTGCTCAGAGGTGACCTGTGCCTGACATATAAGGCCATGTCAAACCCAGATTTGATGAATCTGCTTCACCTCAAAAAATCTAGATCCCTCAGAACCACAACGGCGGAGACTTAAACCTTGACACGGTTATAAATAGAATGTGCTGGAGGGACAGATTCATCACCCAGAGACTCCCTATGCTGTGGAACAAAATCCCGGTACATGTGAGGCAGAGCACCTCTCTGGCCTTGTTCAAGAGGAATCTTGACCAATGGATGGGAGATTGCAGATATACCCCAGGGATTACTTCAGTGTCACTGCTTGACAGAGGCACAGCAAAATGATAGGCATAGTTTTTATTCAAACTAAAGGTGGAAAGCCACATAACTATGGGCTAGGCTTATGGATGCCCTTGGGCAGATAGCCTAGTATGAACCTATGAACCTATGAACCTATAACTGGCTCATAAAGTACCTAACTAACCTGAAAATACACCTGCACTTAAAAACATTGGGCCGGATTCACGAAACCTCAGTGTAAGAGTTAATATGTCTTACATGGAGGCTGCAGTCTAATGGTATGACGTCAGCATGCCATGCATATTCATGAGGGCATGCTGAATCATACCCTAGGCTAACACGGTCCATGTAGGAAAGTAGGGGACGTGTCCGAATGCCGAGTTCTGCAAAGGGACACGCCCCCAGAAGAGTCAGAGTCCTGAAAGTAAACACCCACGAGCGAGTCCGCGGAAATGTCAAGGAACACAACACCACACATGCCCTCACAGACTATAAACCCAACTGTAATGTAAAATGTAAAAATAGCAGTTTAATTTTTTTTATAATTTCCAAAATGTTTGCCCGTAGTTGCGCTCGTTTGCACGGGTATGCCCTCCGCTCAGCCACAGTTAGCAGACATTGAAAAGCATATAAGATCTAAATATGCAAGTTAAGCCAAGTAGCAATAGTGTAGCGGTAGAGACGTTGGCCAAAGAGGAGGTAGTCACGGTTCGAGCCCCCACAACATCGTTTTCCATTTTTATTTAAATAAGCATGAAACAATCCCCTGACATTTATATATATATATATATATATATATATATATATATATATATATATATATATATATAAAACTATAATTAAGTAAAATGTAATGAAATGGACCATGTATTTTTGAAGAAATCCGACATAATAAAATATAAAAAAAGGATCATAATTGCCCATATCTTAGCAAGGCTTTAGCAAGCTGAATATGGGTGCCTGTAGATGAGCAGCACTTTAACAAGCTTAATATGAGTGCCCGCAGGTGAGCAGTGGTTTAACAGGTTTAATATGAGTGCCCGGAGTTGAGCAGTGCTTTAACATGCTTAAAATGAGTGCCCGTAGTTCAGCAGTGCTTAACCCAGCATAATATGAGTGCTTTTAGCTAAATAACTCGTTACCCAGCGTAAGCCGTTTGCGTGGAGCTACGCAGTGCGCCAACCAGCTTACCGTCGGGCAACATTGGGCAAGCTGTATCAAAGCCGCCTTTACACAGACACACCTCCTAGCCTGTCTAGACAGTAGTAAAATAAAAAAACAATGCCCAGGGTCGAACCTGAGATACTGTGCACCATAGTCAAACTACTGAACCACTAAGCCATGACAGCTGTACTGAGAAATGCAGTATTAGCATATATATATAGGAATGAATGGAAATAGAAGCATGACAAAGCAGGTTTTTTTAAGCTGATAAATATCCAAAACGGCCAATCACAGATAAGTGCGGGAAAACCGGCATATATAAGCCCCATAGGCGGGAATACACAGCATAACTGATTGTGGTACCCATTTGCAGTCAGGATGGCAGGTGCAGGAGAGGGAAGTTGCTTTAGAGCACAAAGGTGGGGAGTTGAGGAGTCAAAATATATGGTTTGGCTCCTAGTCCATGATCATGAAGCACAACTCATCCAGGGCCAGGTTCACTGGGGTGCGTACAAGGCAGAGGCATGGAACCGGTTGGCACATGATCTCACCAGTGCCAAAGGCATTCCGAGGACTGGTGAACAGGTCCGTCACCACCATGTGAACCTGAAGCGATGGAAGGAGGACCAACTGAACTGTTGGATCCAGGAGACCCGCCAAATGCCCAACGCCCCACTACTGAGTAAGTATCCATGTAATTAAGTATGTAAGAAATGCTATCCTAGCCTATAGTATGGAGACGTATGTTCCAATATTACTTCCTTTATATTACAGCTGCAGGTGTTCGTTCCGCGAATCAGCGAGCCTATGCTGATAGGCTGCTGAGGTTGTGCCACCAGGCAGGTTAGTAATTATTTAGCTGGTATTGTCATAGAATATAAGTGAGACAGACTGTAAAAGAGTTCAGTGATGTAACCCACTAATAAAGGTCAAATAAGCCTAGAAGAAAGGTTCTGCTAGTATTGTAAGATTAGATAAGTGATGCAGCCTGGAAAAGAGTGTAATGCAATCCAGTAATAAAGATTGAACAAGTCACAAATAAAGTTTCCACCTGTATTGTAATATCAAATAACTGCTGCAGCCAGAAAATGAGTGGTAATCAATCAACAAAGGATAGACAAGTGTCAAATACATCCTTGCAAATTCTGCCATATGAAATAAGTGAGTCAGCTGGAAAGGGTTGTTGTAAACCAGTAATAAATGTTAATAAAGCCTAGAATTAAGTACCATTCTGAAATGTAAATATAAAATAATTGAGAGAGTGTGAGAAAGACAGTTTGAAGCTACCAAGAAAGCTATAATAAGTCTGGAATAAAGGTATACTGCAGTCACGACATAATGAAATGAATGAGACAGCCACAACCAAAGAGTGTAATGTGTTAAATAAAATACAGAACATGGACTGTGTCCATCCCACAAATTGGATATGTTGCTGTACCCTTGCATTATGGAAATAGTATGGTTGTATGAAATGCTGAACATCCACAGTTGTCTAGACCCATATAAATCAAATGTAGCAGGATGCTGTACCTGAACACAGCCAGATATGAACATATATGAATAAAAATGGAATGTATATTAATGTAGCAGTAACATCCCCATCACCAACATTCCTAAGGTTACATACAGGAAACTGTACTAATACATGTAGGGGATATATATCTGCATCTACTAGGAATGTACAGTATATGTATAGGTAGTTTTAGTTGTTAATGTAAAATTTCTCCACCTTACCCTATTTTCACAAATGCCATTCCACACCAGACCGGGTATGTGTATTCACAATTAATTCCCATGGACATTTGTCCTGTTGGTTCATACATATCTGCATGTACGTTGATGCATGTGCCCCATTCACATATCCAAACCTGATAGCCTGTTGCCACCAATCAACCCTGCATGCTGTTGGAATGTGCACTGTTGTTCTAAATATGCATGTGTTATGCTTGCTGCTCAATGTTCGGAATTCATAGGTGTTTGGTTAATGGGAATACTGATGCATGCTGTTACAACTAATTTTGAATGGTGTTTGCTACTAACCCAAAATGCCATAAAATACTGCTAAACATAGGACAACAGGGAAGGCGGGTTCCAGCGGACCCACCTCTCCCACCTCAGCTGGCGAGTGCACCTGGCACCAGTGCCCAGGCCGGGACTTCCTCCTCCGGTGGCCCTGTGCCACCTTCGGGTGGAAGCACTGCAGGGGATGGGGCTTGTCCCCCCTCTGCAAGCATGGCCGGAGGAGAGCCTCCACTCACCCTCCATAAGGTCCAGTCTGTGGTGCGTAGTGAGATCAGGCGTTCTGTGACTGATCCCCTACGCCAGCTTGAGGCAATGGTGGCGCAATTCACGGGTGTGCCTGCCCGTCCTATCCAGCCCCCAGCACAGCCCTGGCCTGGGCTGTGAAGGCGCAGTGGTAATTGCCTATGGGTGGGGATTTCAGTTCAACTGTTGCCATCTGTGGGCTCATGGGCTTGCGATATCCAAACATCCGTCTCCGTCATTTGTGTTTAACCCCCACATGTGTCATACTCCGCTCCTGTATGCATCTTGTTTGTCTTGTCTGTTAACCTCCCCAAACTACCTCCCCAAATATACCTACTTCCTGTACCTCACATTCCACTCTCACCTGAAAAAAAAATAAAAAAAGGACACTCTGTTCCCACAAAAAAATTACGCCCCATACATAGCTGCCCAATTCGCACACATGTCCACTGGACATGTAAACTGATAATTCTAATTGGCAGTACAACATATTTTGTTGTCCTCACCCCTCTCTCAGGGGTGGAAGGTTTCAAATTTCACACCAAATTTCACACATATGCATAGCTGTTGCTGATAAAGAAATGTGCAGCTATGGGCCTTCCCTACATCCTTCCTGCACATCCCGAGCTTGTTTTCCTACTGTCCTACCCTCTTTGTGCCCCCTTTTTCACCACTTTCCTATCTCCCCATTTTCTTTTCTTTAAAAGAAATTAGCGCGGGTGTTAGCAGGAGTAAGCACTTTTAAGCAGTAGTCAGCGGGTGTGCGCTTGTGTGCGCTTAGCTGAGTGTGCGCTTAGCTAAGCGAGTGTGCGCATGTGTAAGCATCATGCAAACCAGCGCAAACCCGCTTACAACTGCTTAAAAGTGCCTTAGTCACTCTGTATGACAAGGCCTGTAGTCTGCTCATCAGCAAAATAAAATACCCCTGTCAGTCTCAAACCCCAGACCTTGGAAACACTAGTCTGCATGAATTACCACTGAGCCACGGCAGATATACAAGAACTTGGTGCTGAAAGAAATATATCATGAAATACAAGAAGTGAATGTAAAGGGAATATAGGAAGGCCATTACACAAAGCTTGTTCCCTGAATCCTTACTGGCAATTCTTGTGGAATTGCATTACATTAGTTTGATAAGAGAAACAGCCATGCTAGGAGGTAATAATGTTACAGTAGCACATTACAAACCCCACACAGTATCAGAGCAGGATAAACACCGCCATATTTGAATAGGTATGAGGCCAGACTTCCCAACTGTGTCTGATTTACAGGGATGTCACTGATTTGCAAAAAAATGTTACCTGTGCCCCACTGACTCCCTGTGAAATGTACTAACAGTAGGCAGAAAGGTGGGGTATTCCATGTAATGGTGACTGTCAATAAGTTAAAGTAGACACTACTTGCATGTCAGAAATGGTGTAGTAATACATATGCTCAAAATGCCCCACAGTCACAACTGCAGAATATCTGAAATATATCGCGGGTGTATCCCACTGATATGTACCTTTCCCTGAGGCTCGTCAAATATATACCTGAGAGTATCTGAGGCCTGCAAGTGTCAGAAATACACAGGCATATCAGCCTGTCTGCTGTTACACACTCTGCAAATAGCTGTAAAATTACTCCCACAAGCACACCCTCATGTAGGAGTACAACACAGAAATATCAAAGGATGTAGCCATCTAACACACTAATGACAGTATAGCCGTTTACAAGCACTGCATGTGCCTGATATTCACAATTGTTAGTACAAAATACAAGGCCCTAGTACTGCTCAGCAGCAAAATAAAATACCCTTGTAAGTGTCAAACCCCAGACCTTGAGCTCACCAGACTGCATGCAGTGTCACCAAGCCACAGCAAACATATAAGAACTTACTGCTGAAAGAAATATATCATGCATTACAAAGAGTGAATGTAAATGGAGAATAGGAAAGCCATAGCAACATATTCAAGTAAAGACAAATATCAGGCCTTCAAGGAGTGAATGTAAAGGGAAAATAGTGAAGCCATAGCAACACATTGCAAGAACTACTGTTGTATACCAGTTAATCCACAACTCCCACAGGAAAGTACATACTCCCATGTAAACAGTGTTAGCATTAGCAGGTGTGAGTTAACATACACACTGAGGAGAGTGAACTGGAAAAAGCAACAGTCAGGTTTCAGTGGCTGCAACACAGCCTTACATATGAGAGACATACCAACCTTCTAACTGACACAACAGTGTCCACAGCAAACCAGCATGGTCCCCACCTTGCAAAACTGAAAGGCCTATGCCTACCTAACCTAACATTTTATAGCAGTGTCCTGAAATCACAGTGAGAACTGCAATTACCACACAGCAAGCTGCATGCAATTAGTAAATGCTGGCCACCAATTGGTGCAGAGGCCATCACATGCACATGTGCAGATACCTACAAAAGCAGCCTGTACTGCCAGTCCACACATGCAATAAAATCATTGCAGCAATTGGAGGGAGAGAGAGAGAGAGACAGACCAAAATAAAACAAAACAAAAAAAGAAAAACCAAGCCATCCAGGCAGCCAGCCATCCAGCCAGCCATCCAGGCAGCCAGCCATCCAGCCAGCCATCCAGGCAGCCAACCACCCAGGCAGCCAGCCAGCCATCCAGGCAGCCATCCAGCCAGCCATCCAGGCAGCCATCCATCCAGCCACCCAGCCCATCAGGCAGCCAGCCAGCCATCCAGGCAGCCAGCCAGCCATCCATCCAGCCAGCTAGCCAGCCAGCAAGCTAGCAAGCCAACAATCCAAAAAAAAAGCTGTCAAAGACAAATGTAATGTAAACTACATAACATAATAATCTACATACTGTGAACCCTCTATATGTGTTAGCAATCTGTATCTATATGTATATGAAGATGTGCATAGGGCAAGGGACATACTGCAACTGTTAGTGAAGGCTGGACATACATATGTAGTTGAAGGTTGCTATGTGCACATATCAATGTAGGTTGTAGTGTGTGGCATTGAAAACAGCATGCAGTGCAGGTATATGTCATATGGTGGTGAACTTCTGTGGGACTGAGCCAGTGAGGCCTGCTACAGCTATATGGCTTGAGGACAGCATAATGCTTTATGCACAACAGTGTGCAATATCATTACAGAATGGTATGTCTCACAACTCTTGCAGAAGTGATATTCCCACCATGAAAGGTGGGCAGTCCATGTACCTACATGTGCATGTATATGTACAGCAATGGATGTTAAGAAGTGTGTGTATATATATATATATATATATATATATATATATATATATATATATATATATATATATATATATATATATATATATATATATATATATATATATATATATATATATATATATATATATATATATATATATATATATATATATATATATATATATTCATATATATATATATATATATATATATATATATATATATATATATGTATATAGACAGAGATATCTGTATAGATACATAGAGATATATGGATAGATAGAGAATATGTATATACATATAGATATAATAGACAAATACATATATAGATATAAATTTAGATACATACATGTATACAGATAGATATGAATGTTTATAGATATGTGTGTGTGTATATATATATATATATATATATATATATATAGATATATATATATGGTTATATATAGCGGTGTATATATATATATATATATACACATATATATATATATATATATATATATATATATATATATTTACATATATATATATATATATATATATATATATATTTACATATATATATATATATATATATATATATATATATGTATATATTGATATATATATTTATATGTATATATATAAATATATATAGATATATATATATAAAGAGAGAGTGAGAGAGGGGGACATGGGGGCAGATGTACTGCAACAGGTGCCTGGTGACCAAGGCATGGACAGAACACCAATGTTGATACTGCAGTACCATACCCCATTCCAAAACATGTTACCTACTAACTACCACATAGGTGGTTGCCTGCCTACCACTGGAGGTGTCAGAAGGGAACATGGGACACATGTGTACAATAGCCTCCCCTTTGATAATCCCTGTACATGGTACGTGTCATCACAAAAGGTATGTCAGCTAGGGAAATGTAAGTCAATGTACCCCTGTACACCTCACAATGTCCTATGCAGTATGTACCTCCCATGAGAACTACAGCAAGTGGAAAGGCCACAGACATACCTAACAAAGACTGATAATGGCCACAAACACATTCCCTATGCAGACTGACTCACAAAACCACAGCTAGAGTGCCTTGCATACTGCCTACACAGAGGTTACCAGTGCTGGACATACAGAGTTATGTCACACCCATACCAGTTGGCCAACCACCATGGCAACACCTCACAATCCGTCCAGCCTACATGACCTAGGGCCCTAATCCCTGTCACCGCACTAAACAGCACATGCTGGAGGTACAGGTTTCTGTACACAAATATGCCATACCCTGGACTAAACCACCCAGCATTAACAAACAAGGCTCCTCATTAGTAGATGTCATACATACCCCTGATGAATGTCATGGAGATAGGTAATATGCCCTGTGAATCACGTGTGTGTAACCGTTTCACAGGAGCAAGTAAAATCACAGTGCATGTGTACCAAAGGGCAGGGTAGCATATGGCTAGGCTGCCCTAGGCCCAGGGCCAATAGCATAGTACCTACCTATGACACAATGCACACACACATGTACTCAGTGCAATACCAGCTATGTGACATTGAATGAGTGTGACACTGACTGTGTGCAAGGTCTGTAAAGGTGTGATAGCTTAGCGTGAGTTTGTGTCTGTCATGGTAGTTGGTGTCCTTGGTGTGAGGCCAGAGAAAGATATGTCAGTTATTGGGATGCAAACATAGTAGATTGGCATATGTTGTGCTGTAGTTCCCTGTGTACGACTGCGGTGTCCCATCATAGGCAGAAGCAATACATGTATGCTTAATAAGTGGTACTGCTGTTGAATCCAGCTCACATATGAACTGTTGTACTACCTGATGTTGTAGGCCTAAACACTACACTATGGTGTATGTTCACATTCTGTGGTAACACTGTTTGGTGTGTTACCTGTAGTCTGCACAGATTACATACCTCATGCATAGGTATCTGTAAGTAGGGGCACACAGTACTATAAGGTACACAGTTAATGCTCATCTGTGTCATCATACATTTGTGTGTTGTAGGTATGTGTAATGTGTGTGTAATGAGGCCTGTACCATGGCCGCAATCACATGTGTGTTACAGGGTATGTGTGTGTACCTGGCAGCATGTATACTCTGTGACAGCAGTATGTTGGCTTTAGTAACAACTGTGCACGTATGTCAGATAGGGGTATGGCATCAAAGACTAGGGTGGATTACCATTGAAACTGTACATGTGTATTGCATTCATTGCATGGGACGACAATATTCTTCATCCATTAGCTTGATACATACCCCCAGTGTGAGGTTGTGCATTGTATCCCAAACAGTGTGCTGAGTGCTGGTGTATACTAGTTTGTTGTATGGAGTGTGGCAGGCACCGTCAGACAGTTGTGGGCTGAGCACTGATATGTGGTATTGAATATGTGTATCCCCTGATAGACAGACAGATGCTATATATGGCAGTGAAGTGATATCAGTACATTTGAATATTAAGTGTGCCACATGACTTGCTCACATATTTTTCTTTTCCTTCCTTCCAGGGTGATGGTGCATCAGAGAAACCCACCATATACAGCAGCAGAGGATCAGGAGATCCACCAGAGCCTGGTGCAGAATTACTGTGTGCTGTTTTCCAGGACCAGGCAGAACCAGCATGAGAGGGCTGCACTGTGGTAAGAACTTGTCCATCGGGTAAATGACATAGGCATGCATAACTGGACATATGAGCAGGTACGCCATCACTGCAGTGATTTAATTAGACATGTCCGGCAGCGTGCGTCTGATATCCACAGACAACAGCTTGCCACAGGTGGTGGGGTACCTATCCACCCCCCCTCACCAGTGTGGAGGAGCACCTCCTAAGTGTTGTGGCTCCATGCCAACAACAAGAACATCCACAAACATGTGTCATCATGGAGGCTGGAGCCACCCAGCATGTTGAAATGGAGTGTGCAGGTAACATGCCATATCTGTAGTTGACTGTTCTCTGTACTGGTAGTCTATGTGTGTGTGAGATGTGTACTGTTTGTGTAGCTGTTAACCTGCCCATTCTTCTGCAAGATTGATATTCTGAGCATAATCTGTACACCTGTGAAAGCCACCTGTTGTACTACTGTACTTTATCATACTCACAGTATCAAAGGCACAGTTGTGGCCACTGGCAATCACTCTCATATGTTTGCAGGTCCCTTTGGAGTGACAGCAAGGCAGCCAATCCATGCTGGTGAGTGTGTAATAACAATACTATTGCTAATGACATGTGCATGTCATATGGAGGTGTAGTGTGTACACATGTAACACACCTACACATAATGCATGCTGTGCATGTTTGCTGTGAGACTATGCATATCCCATTATTCTCAGTAGCTGCCTCACTCACATGCAATACACAGAACATGACACACATGTGTGGCAACAAAGTACTGGGCATTGTATAGGCATACCAGATACACATGTGCACAACACACACCTTTGGCATACACACTACACCTTAGCCTGCTACACATGTCCAATTATGACATCTGCTGTATGGCCAGCCTTCAGCATCCCACTTATCTACGCAGCACACATAATATACCTGAGGGGTAGAGGCCTATCATGTCTTTGTGCAACAGTCTGGAACAAATAATACATTCATGTTAGGAAATGCTCACTATTGGCCACCTTACACACCCATGTAACAAGTGGCTGTGTAATTGTGGATGTAGTCATGTTACTGCACTTCAGGTACAGCATACTAGCTGCCTGTCTGGCACACATTATTATTGTTGACTGACCACAAGAAGCATGCTGAGCATGGCTCATGTTACTACACCACATCCAGTTCCACTGACCACAAAAGTACACATAGCTATTATTGCGTAGCACCGTCATGTGTTGTGTGTGTGTGTGTGTGTGTGTGTGTGTGTGTGTGTGTGTGTGTGTGTGTGTGTGTGTGTGTGTGCAAATCTATGCACCCACAGCTTGTAACACTTGCACAACATTGTTATGTCCTTGTACACATTGTGTCCCAGGGTGGAGACAATCACTGAACAACTACACACAAGCATCAAGTGCACGTATACTGTTATTAACAAGGGCTGTCTACACTTGCACTGCATGTTCCTGTGCAACACATAACCTGCATGCTGACATGTGTGTAGTGATGTTTTTCCTTGTGAAACGGTCACCCACCCTAAAACAGTATTGTGTATGTGTTGGATTGCAGGTGTGTCTGTGTTTGTATCTGCTGTACTGAGGAGTGTGCCTGTGTGCCTGTGCGCCTGTGTGCATGTGTGCCTGCGTGCTAATATCGTGTACACATTTGTAAACTGTGTTTCCTATCTTCCTCTCACGGGTTCTGATGTTGCTCTGGTGGAGTGCAGTAGGGAACCTGAAGCCACTGCTGGGGATAGTGCTAATAATGATACATGTGTAATGGCACAGGGAGGTGTGACAGGGTCTGTCGTTGGTCATCCAATTGACAGTACACAGCAGTCAACCCCATCAATGCGCACAGTCATCCTGCCAATACATCCATTGTCACCAATGTCCTTAGCTGAGGGACAGCATACAGTTGGCATTGACCAGGGTAGTGTGGTATCATTGGCACATGCATCCCCTCACAGCAGCCATGGCCAGATTCCTGACATGGTACCACACAGGCAGATGTCCACGGGTTCTTGTGGGAGCATCCGTGGTCGTACTGCCCCTGTCAGATGTGCCCACAGAGGTCTATCAACCTCAGCTATGTTCCGGGCTGTAATGCAGGCACAGGCACGTATGGAACGGTACACCAGACAGGGTCTGAGGGAGCTTAGAGCACATCGCACCGCTATGAATGACACTATGCGTGATGTTGAGTCTGCCATCCGTAACATCAGCGAGGTCATTGATAGACGTTGGGGGAGCACATTAGATCTGTTCCACAATTACATGTCCAGGAGCCAGGACAGGGCAGGATGGTTGAGGCGTCGACGTGGACGTCTGCCAGCAACATTATCAGCTGCCAGTCATCGCAGACGACAACAAACCCGCAGCCACTCCCATAGTGCCAGCTCCAGCAATGCTGGGTCTGTGCTGTCATTAGACCATCCTAGAAGACCACGTGCACGTGGCTCTGGACAGTCCCAGCAGGGACATGTGTCCAGTCAACAACCCAATGCTTCTGATGACAGTACCCAGTCTGGCTTAGTACCTGATACTGTCCGTAGCACCCCTGCCAAGCACAGGTACCATGTCTGTGGCCAGAGACAGTGACCTGTATGACCTGGCAGGTACAGTCTGTGGCTGTCCACAAACACCCGTATATGGCAGCCACATGGTGGAACTGTGTGCATGCATACACACACACATAATGCTAACACCTAGGGCTAACACATACACACACATTGCAAGAAGGTTGCCCCATCTTGTACTGTTGTCCCTCACTAACACACACACACATACACATGTCGATTGGATGTGTCAATGGCAGACACTGTCAAACCAAGTACACACCCTGTGCATATGATGAAACTGTGCCACCTCCTGCCATCTGTAACATTGATGCTGTAACAGGATAGCATGGTACTGATGCATAGGGTGACTACATAGCACTGTAGTAATATTATCATGTTGTTAACAGTACAGTGTAATGATATTGTTGTGGGTATATTCGAGCATGCATGATGCATTAACTATGTTTGTCATTGCAGTTTTGTATACACCAGTGTTAATTCCCAAAGTGTACTGTCTGCACATGTGCCACATGGCTGTTGTGCGTATCTGTGCCTGCATGTGTTGGGGTGTGGACAGTACATGTGTGATGTTTGCATCACCGATTTGCAGGTGTACATTTGTGAACATGGTCAGCATGGAACATGACATGGTTTGACAGTATGCTGTGGGTGATACGGTTTCCACATGTCAGTGGTCTGCATTCTGGTAGTATACACAGCTTACATAGCCTGACATTCAGTGGTCATTACATGGTGTCTCCTCAACTGATACACAGACGTAGGAACCTGGTGTCAGTGATATCCCTGCAGTACTACACTATACCAGTAGTCATTGTTACTGAGCCCCACACATCCCTGGGAACAATACCCTTTGGCATATAGCAGTCTCATGTACATGCCAACACACTATGGATATGTCCATCCATGACTGCAAATACATACAGTGGCCTACAATGCATTCTACACATGACACACCTAACCACCACAAGGGTATCATACGGACAGATACCTGTTGTCCAAGCCATGGTATATTGCTGTAACACTACTGTGGCATTGTCATCGGCATGTAGTTAACACAGTATTCCAACAGTACCATGTAGGTGGTAGCACCCATCATGTAGAACGGGTAATGGTGTGTACATGTGGACAGGTGTTATCTTGTCTATCCTGTGATATTCACATTTCCAAAGGTATTCTGCAGTCCCTCTGTGTATCACCTAAGCAAGAAGGTGTCTGTATGCATATTGGCAACAGTTGCCATACACCTACACTGGATGGTCATCACTCACAGCTGTGTTTTAACATGTCTGACATATACTGCAGACATGAACCGTCACCCACATTAATCTATCAAAGCTTTCATGGGTATGTGTCACATAGTTGGCCTAGGACACAGATCACTGCAGTAGCTTGCATTGTCACCAACATACATGTATGGCCTAAGGTCTGGTAAGCTGCGGCACATATCGGCAAAGGTAACAACTGTATTCATATGGGGCAGGCTTCACACATAGGAACTATTAAAGGTCACAGGTACATATCTGTATGTGGCAAACACATACCTGATGTGTGCATGGCAATTACTGTTATAATAATATGTCATACAATAATGAAAGCAAAACACACAACACATTCACAAACTGTGTGACAAACGCACACATGGCATTTGTAGGATTCAAACCCCTACCTAACTAGGTTATGGCACTTGAGAGAGATGCATTAGCACAGCACGCTATTCGCATTACTGGATGATTTCCCTTCCCTGCTGCATTTATAGGGTGCTGACATCATCAGTGTTTCTAAAGAAGAATGTACATCTTTTAGTGTGTTATCCCAGTCTTCAAAATGGCCATTCCTTTCACAAAGAATTGCAGACATACACCCCCACACACACACAGCATTTGCAGGATTCAAACCCCTACCTAACTATGTTATGATACTTGAGACAGATGCATTAGCACAGCGCGCTATTCGCATTACTGGACGATTTCTCTTCTCCTGCTGTATTTATAGGGTGCTGACATCATCAATGTTTCCAAAGAAGAATGTACATCTTTTAGTGTGTTATCCCAGTCTTCAAATGGCCATTCCTTTCACAAAGAATTGCAGACATACACACACCTGCCCCCTCCCCCACACACACAGCGTTTGCAGGATTCAAACCCCTACCTAACTATGTTATGATACTTGAGACAGACGCATTAGCACAGCACGTTATTCACATTACTGGATGATTTCCTTTTGCCTGCTGTATTTATAGAGTGCTGACATCATCAGTCCTTCCAAAGAAGAATGTACATCTTTAACTATCCCTCAGTATGGGAGGATAACAATATTTGTGCATTCACAGAAACATAGTTCAGGGTCACATATGCACACTGGCACTGCTAGGTTATGTTCTATACCATACTTTGTGACCACAGGACTTGTGACACAGAACACAAGTAGGGGGTGTATCTATATACATCACAGATACACACACCTCTCAGTTGGTCCCACCGCACTAAGCATGACAGGCCATACATATACACCTACCATTGTGCAAAACTGCCTTTTGGTTTGGTGTGTAGTTCAGACAACCCACCCATACCCAGTAACCACACTTGGCTTTCCTGGGAACAGTGTCGGATATGAAGGTCTTCACACACACCATTATAGTGGTTGACTTCAGGTACACAAATATTGACTGGGGATACTACTCAAGCCCTCAACATCACCCTACAGCCACTACAATTTGTGAATCCATGTGCTATGGCACAACCAGTCAGCACACCCACTAGGGGGAATACATATTGGACCTGATCATCACCAACATGGAGTCTCTATGTTCCACACCAGAGGTAGAACTGTCATTGTTAAGATCAGACCATGATCAACTTTCCCTGGACATCCATATCCCATCCCCACACCCAGCCAAGGAAATCACTGTAAAGAATTTCTCAAAAGCAGACTTTGCACTTGTGAAGACTGGGGTGGAATACTTCAGAGGCCCCGTGCTGGAGGTTAATACAGACCAATCTGCAGAATTCTTTACAAACGCATTGTATGAGCAGCTGCAGGTATGCATTGATCATGCTATCCCACATAAAACCATGACTCCTCCAAAACAGGAGACCTGTCTGGTTGACCCCAGCTATATATAAGCTGTACAACAGAAGGAGGAAGCTACTACATAACAGAGCAATATCCCACAGACCCAGATAGATCATAACCTCTCCTTTGCTAATCACATTGACAGAGAGTCATTGTTAAGAACTTTCTATAGCCCTTCTTCTCACATGGGTGTTTGCATGTAGATCATGTGAGGTCATTGTGGCCCTCTACTACTCACTCATCAGGACCATGTTTGACTACAATGCCCCTTTTGGGGTGTACCTTACCCAACACCTGCGGCAACTACAGTGAACACAACAGTACCTCCCCAAGAGAATCATGGGCTACACACAGATGTCCTATGCAACTCAGCTAAAGGATCTCCAGCTCTACTCAGTTGCTTAACGCCTACTCAGAGGTAATCTATGCCTGACGTACACAGCCATTTCAAACCCAGAAGTAATGGACATGCTCCACCTCATAACATCCACGACCCTTACAGCTACACACTCCAGGGACGTAAACCTCAGCACAAACATAAATAGGACATGCTGCAGGGACAGATTCATTACTCACAGGCTCCCCTCACTCTGGAATTGAATCCCAGTTAAAGTTAGACATAGCCCCTCACCAACCCTCTTCCAGCAAAATACAGCCGCATGGATGGGAAATTGCAAATTCACCCTTGGGATCTCCACTGTGTCCCTGCTTGACAGAGGCACAGCAAAGTAGCCTTAAAGGGTGCCTTCTGTGACCTACTTTACAGAGGCACAGTAGGCTACTCTACTGGGGAGGCAGACGCCAAATACACTCTGCCTAGGCTTATGAATTCCCTAGGGCAGACAGCCTAGTATTTGCCTCTGCACCTATGTTTATGTTCGGGATGCACAATATTTGTTGCTGCTACTATTTGCTGGTCTTTTTTGCCATAGCTTTCACAGTTTCTGTTAACAACTTGTGTATCTGCATAACATGTTTGATCATGACAGGGTTCTGGTATATTAATATATGTGTCTGTTGTCATTTAACTGTGTGCACAGGGTGGATTTCTGGATCGTGGGAGGTTCCTGGCTTAACACATACAACTGCCAGATATGTGTGACTGACTACTATACTCAGACATGTCCTAAGTGTGTGAGCATGCCCAGTTCAGGCTTTCCATGGTTTGTTGCCTGACGTGTCTCATTTATCCAAGTGTGTGAGCATGCCCAGTGTGACCTGTCCATATGTTGTGATCTGAAGTCCACTACATTTGTGGTTGTGTGTGAACATGACCAATATTGACATTAATACTGTGTGTGTTGGAAGTCATGTTGTGTTCTTATTGCCAGACTCCTTTGTGTCATAACTCAACAGGGATTATGCTGTGCTTGCAGGGTTTCCATGGGATAGTTTGCAAAGACTTGTCAACATTCTCTCATACTGGCTGAACACTGCAACACTGTCATGGTGTAGTGGTTCAGTACTTTCACTATGGTGCAGAGTATCATGGGTTTGAGTCCCATCACTGCTGTAAATGCTCATACTGAGCAGACCAGACTAGTTAAGGGCCAGTTGGGCAACTATGAGCATGTTGCATTTTGTTCAGCTATGGCCTACTTAAACCAGGCTTGTCCGACATTGCTGTGTATTCACCAACTTGGGTGGACATTGGCAAACATTACTCCACAGTGACCACAGTTGTACTACTTGGTGTGTGTGATTCTGTTCATAGGTTCATACTAGGCTATCTTCCCTAGGGCATTTATAATCCTAGCCAGAGTGTGTTTGGCTTTCAACACACATTGTAAGTGGAGTTTGCCATTACATTTTTCATGGTTAGTATACTGTGCCTCTGGCTAACAGTGACATAGAAGTGATACCCAGGGTAAACCTACAATCTCCCATCCACTCATCAGGATTCCTCTTGAAGAGAGTCAATGAGGGACTTTGGCTAACCTGGAGTGGGAGTTTACTCAAGAGTGGGGGGAGCCTCTGGGTTATGGATCTGTCACACCAGCATGTCCTATTTATTTAAGTCCTGAGGTTCAGGTCTCTTGAGCGCGTAGCTTGATGGGATTCTGATTTTCCAAGGTGCGGCATGTCCATTGATTCCAGGTTGGACATGGCTTTATACATCTGGCACAGATCGCCTCTGGGCAGGCAATATGCCACTGAGTGGAGCTGAAGTTTCTTTAACCGGGCAGTGAATGGCATGTGTTTGAGCCCTTTGATCCTCCTGGTGAGGTACTTTTGTGGTCTTTCCAGCTGCTGCAGGTGTCTGAAAAGGTAGATCCCACAAGGGGCATTGTACTCAATTATGGGCCTGATGAGGGATGAGTTAAGAGGCACAATGACCTCCACTGATGTAGATGTGATTACCTTCATGATTAGGTGGGCTATATGAGGCACAATGACCTCCACTGATGTAGATGTGATTACCTTCATGATTAGGTGGGCTATATGAAGCACAATGACCTCCAATGATGTAGATGTGATTACCTTCATGATTAGGTGGGCTATATGAGGCACAATGACCTCCACTGATGTAGATGTGATTACCTTCATGATTAGGTGGGCTATATGAGGCACAATGACCTCCACTGATGTAGATGTGATTACCTTCATGATTAGGTGGGCTGTATGAAATGTTTCTCTGAACACTTTGGCCACATGGTTGTCAAATGTGAGCTTGCAATCGACTTGGGTCCCCAGGTCCCTTATCACTTCTTCCATACTTAATGGGTTACCACATATGTAGTAATTTGTGGGCATTTAGTTTTTGACAAAGGGGAGGACTATACACTGTTTTGTGTTTAGCTTGAGGACATGGCTCTGGCACCAGTTGTCTGTTTCTATGAGGCCCTTTTGTAGGATGCTTGTGTCAGCTGGAGGGTCGATTATGGTGCCCAGTCTGCAGTCATCTACAAACTTGTTCACCAACAGTCCTTCTGTGTTGGCCTGTATCTCTGAGAAATATATACCAGACAAGGGAGGTCCCAGGACTGAGCCTTGTGGGATGCCACTTGTAGCTGGTTTGTGGTCTGACATGGCTCCAGCATTTTAGACCATGTGGGTTCTGTCCTTGAGCCAGTTTGCAACCCATCTAGTGACATAGGGGTTTCTATTGAAGCTGGTGATCTTATCTATGATGACCAAGTGGGGTACTGTATGGAAGGCTTTTGCAAGGTCCAGGTAGGCTGTGTGGACCACCATCCCCTCGTCAATGGCCTTGGTGACTGTTTCAAATGACTCAACCAGGTTTAAGAGGCAGGATCTGCCCTTAACAAAGACAAAATGGGTAGGATCCAGTGTCTGTGTGTCCCCAATATGTTTATATCTGAGGTCCATGATGATCCTTTCCATAGCTTTGCAGACCAACCTAGTCAGGCTTCTGGGGCGATTGTTTGCAGTATCCGTTGAGGTACCACCTTTGTGGAGAGGGTCCACTGTTGCTGTACACTGCTCTTTGGGTACATATCATGTGTTAAGGCTGACATTGAACAGTGGTTTTATGTGTGTGTTCAATTATTCTTGGGGTTCATGTTGGACACAGCCCAGGACACCGTTGATGCTGTGTGTTTTGCTTTGGAGAGGCTGGCTGTTACCTGAGTATCTGCGATGTCAGGGGGCCAGCACTCTGCTGGGATAGATATTTGCCCTTTTGGTGGGGAGGGGGGGGATAAGTTTGCACTGAACCTGTCAGCTTGGATGTTGGCAATGTCTGTGGGTTTGTTGTATTGTTTGTCATTTTGGACTAATTCTGAACATATCTGGGGATTCCCACACAGGTTTCTACAATAAGTAAAGAATGCCTTGTGATTATCCTTGGTGTCCTGTACAATTTTTATCTCACAGATGGCCTTAGACAATTTTGTGTGTGGACGTTGTTTTTCAATAATACTGGTCAGAGATGGCTTCCCTTTTTGTGATTTGAATCTATCATATAGTAGCTTCCTCCTTGTATTGTATGGTTTGTTTATGGCTGGGGTCCACCAAACAGGATGCCTGCCTTTGGAGGATTGGGTCTTGGTTTTATTTGGGATTGCATGATCCACGCATTCCTGACGGTGTTCATAGAATGCGTTTATAAAGGGTTATGAGGTCTGGGCCATATTTTCCACAGACACAGGGGCTGTGAAGGATTCCATCTCAGTTTTGAGGTGTGTGACATATGCTTTAGTGAACATTTTTCACTGTGGTTTTCTGGCCATGGGCTGGGGTGGGGATGTGAATATCCAGTGAGATTACTATCTGGTGTGATTGTACCAGTGAGGGATACACTTCTGGTCTTGGGCATAGAGTCCCCATGTTGGTGATGATCAGGTCCAGTATGTTTTCCCCTCTTGTGGGAGTGGTAGCAAGTTGTTCCATAGCATTTTGGTTTATAAATTCTGGGAACCTTTGGCCTAGGGTGTTGGAGCTAGGGTAATGCTCCCAGTGTATGTTTGGGTAGTTGAAGCCGCCCAATATAATGGTGTTTGGGGAGATCTTCATATTTTCATGTGTTCTCCAGTCAGCCAAGTGTGGTTCCTGGGTTTAGGAGGGTGGTCTGTAGCAGGCTATGAACTGGAAGGTGGTTTTACCCACTGTTGGTTACACATGGGTAGTCTCTGATGCTTCATGCTGTGCCACCAACCTGGGGGTGTGGGTATCTTTGACAAATATTGATACTCACCCTCCTTTTGTAGTTTGTTCCATGTTTTTCAGCTGTAAAGCATGGTATGAGGTGTACCTGTGAATGCTAGGGTGCTCTTGGGAGCCTTGAACCAGGTTTCTGTTACTGCACAGATATCAACATTCTCCATGCTGAGGAGTGTTTGGAGTGCATGCATCTTGCAGTTTAGACTTCTTGCATTGAGTAGCATTACTTATACTTTCTTATCCCTTGTGATACCTATGGAGGTGGGTTTGTCTTTTGAACAAAAAAACGACTGCAGGACAAACCTCTAGGGTAACTACGAAGACCACAGCTGGAAAAACAGGCTGGAACCAATGTTTCTTTTGTTAAACCAATTTATTGTATATTCCAAACGTCACGAAGAAATAAAACAGACAAGTAGATCAAGCGCTTTCGCCCGGGCTCTCCCAGGCTTTATCGAGATACTTTTACTCAATGATTCATTTGCTTATATACCAACAATTTAATTGATTAATTGTTTAATTATTTAATTAAAACCATTTTTATTGTTAAAACCATTTTAAAAATATGTTTGTGCTTAAAGCTACCTCCTTTCATAAAATGTTACGTGGGTACAACCTGAAAAATATATATATATTTGTGTATTGTGAAGTCACTTTGTGTGTTCCAAACCCTTGATACCTATTGGTACAACTTGTAAAAACCTCTTGCATTTAAATTAAATGATTCTATCCTCTTGAAATAAGTTAAAATTAGTTAAAATTGCAAACGGACTTTTTTACGGTACTGTGCAAACCTGATTTAGTAATAAAACTTCCTTCTTAAATTAATAGTTTTACTGTGATTACTGCGGTTACAGTAACACTATTAATTTGTTTCTTTCTTTTTAAATGTTACAGTGCTTTTAGTATTAATTATATTTCGATTCCACGTTACATATCTTTGGCTGTTACTGCTTTACGCTATGGACATTGCTCCTTTTTGTTGAATTATGTATTGTCTGCTATTTTTCAGTTTTACATACTAAGTTCTTGTGTTATATATCACAACGATACCATAAGTACTTCACCATTTAGTCCCCAGTCTTAATTATAAATGCTATTCTTTAACTCCTCTCCAGTGTTTTCTTTAATTTTTTATTCAGGTATATGTGCATCTTATGTCTCATAAGGCATGTTCCATTTTGCCAACAGTTTACACATTTAGCCCATTAAGGTGTACTTTTTTTGCTTGCATGCAGCTCTCCCTGCCTTTTTGAGAGCAGTTGTTAATTTCCAGCCCTTTAGGATTTTACTACATTTGAGAACCATGACCTCCACGATCTGCATCGTTCTTATTTCTTCTTCTTTTTATTAATATATCTGTTCTGCCTTTTTTAAGTTCATGCATTTCATGTTCTTTACTCCCGCTGCTCTTTTCTCTCATTTCTGTTGAGGTATTAACTTCGCTGTCTGATTATTTGTCTTAGTAGTTTTCTGTATCTTTTGGACAGGTATTTTTGATTCACTTTTGCAATTTTTTTTTTTTTTAACAGGCAAATGCAGCAGATTCTTAGTGTACTCTGCAAGAAGTCTGGTCTGGTTGAATTGTTTGCTGATTTTACTCCACCCTCACATCTCTGTTTTCTTTTTTTTTTTTTTTTGGGGGGGGGGGGCTACTCTTGTTTTGAGTTCATGAAAGTTAGAGAGCACGTTTTAGGTTTGCATCTGCTCCTGCTAGCCTTCCGAGCAGGTTCTCTTAATCTTTTCTCCATTCTATGTAGTTTATACCTGCCTTTTTATTTATTGTAAATGTTTATATATATATATATATATATATATATATATATATATATATATATCTGCAGTCCATGCACTCTGCTTTTACAGTATCTGTTGTTATATTTATTGCCCATGTTATATGTATGCAGTCCATGTACTCTACTATTACACTGCCTGTCATTTTATTTATCACCCATGTTATATGTAGATAGTCCATGTACTCTGCTATTACAGTGTTTGACTTTGTATCACCTATGGACAGCACAGTGGTGCAGCTGTAGTGTTGTTGCCTCACAGCAAGAGGTTCTCCGATTCTATTCCTGGCTGAGGTGCCTTCTGTGTGGAGTCTGCATGTCCTCCCTGCGTTCGTGTGGGTTTCCTCCAGGTGCTCCGGTTTCCTCCCAATTTTCAAAGACGTGCATCTGGAGTGTTTCTCCCCGGGCCTCAACTGAAAACCTAGCTTTGTTCCAAGTCGGACTTTCCCGGTTAACAAATGTTAAATAATAAATTTATATATCCCTATCACTTTATCAAAGTTCCAAAACTCCGAAGACCATATGGCCAAATTTTTGGAACTCTGAACACTTTCTATTGAGATTGCCGTATATCGCGGAACTCAGGATTTGCCATTTTCCTTGCTGTAGTGCAATCTCAGAGTTGAATATTTAAGTAGCAGGGGGTGTGGTGTGCAGGGGGGTTTGCCCCCCTGACAGAAAAGTAAAAGTAAGCTGTTTTATTTTATTTCTTTTTGTTTTCATATATATATATATATATATATATATATATATATATATAGTTTCACTTCAGAATCCTGAAATATCACAATCCTGAATTTCATAAAACTTCATAATCTGGAAACCCAAAATCCTAAAAACTCATCCTGAATCCAAAAGACTGAAAACACATAGGATACATGCACTGACTGTAGAGAACACACACCAGATTACATTCCACCAAATATAAGCAGTGGGGCAAGAACCCCTGCATCCCCCACACCCCCTGCTACTTAAATAAATCAACTCCAAGATTGCACTTCACTACACAATCATGAGTTATGTTGTAGTATAGCAAGTTAAAAGGGAATGTTACCAAGGTTACAACAGGCAGTCATGAACACATGTGATGGTATGTTTGCCATTTTATCTGTAGAGTGCAATCTTGGAGTTTATATATTTAATTAGCAGGGGGACTTGCCCCCCTGCCCATACTTGGTAAAAAATGCTATCCTTTGTCTTGTGTATGTTTCTGTGTATCCTTGTACCGAAATATTGTCATTCTTTGTGTCCTGTATATTTTCAGTATTTTGTGATTCAGGATTTTGAGTTTTCAAGATTTTGAATTTTCAGGATTTTGGGTTCCGGATTATGAAGTTCAATATTGTGATATTTCAGGATTCTGAAGTGAAACCATATATATTTTGTTTATTCTCCATGTTACCGAAAGTTCAAAAACACGAAACTTCACATGCCCGACAAACCACAATCCCGACAATCAACAAAACAAATAACTTTCCTGAAAAACACACACACAACACAAGCACACCAAAAACCTTACAAACCTACACTAAACCTTACATACACAACCACATATGCACTAACCTTAACCCAAACCCTAACCCTAAGGTCCGTCACTATCGCACACTTACCTTTCCCGCACCCTAACCCTAACTCAATCCGCACCTAACCCTTAAGTCTGTCACTATCGTACACTTAACCCGCACCCTAACCCTAACTCACTTAACCCGCCCCTAAACCTAAAGTCTGTCACTATCGCACACTTACCTCACCCGCACCCTACCCTAACGTCCGTCACTATCACACACTTACCTTACCCACACCCTGACCCTAACATCCCTCCCTATCGCACACTTACCTTAACATGTCGGTGTTCTCAGTGTCAGGATTCTCAACTGTCGGTCTTCACTGTTGTCGATTTTCCGGTGTCGGTTATCTCGCTGTCGGTCATTTGCAGTTTTGGTTAATAAAGGTAGACCTCTCTCTCTCTCTCTCTCTATATATATATATATATATATATATATATATATATATATATATATATATATATATACACACACACACGTGTCTGCTTTGGTTTATCAAAATTACATTTACTCAAATCTCTATTTGCCGTGACAACTTCACTGAACACTTTAGAAACTGAAACCACGAATCACTGGAATTTTTCACCAGAAAATGAACCACTTGGCCACCAGGGCAAAATAACAAACCACACATAAATTAAACCCACCTAAGTGGGAGGCTTTGCCCCCCGCCACTCAACTAAATATATCAACTCCGAGATCGCACTACACTGGGGAAAAGGGCAAAGTTCACCCTGGTGGCCAAGTGGTTCATTTCTCGGTAAAAAATTCCGGTGAATCATGGTTTCGGTTTTTAAAGTGTTCATAGGTTCATAGGTTTATACTAGGCTATCTGCCCTAAGGCATTTATAAGCCTAGCCCAAATTTTTGTGGCTTACGCCACCCCTTATATGAAAAAATATTGTGCCCATTAGTTTGTTGTGCCTCTGTCCAGCAGTGACACAGAGATGATTCCCGGGATAAACCTATGATCTCCCATCCACAGGTCAAGATTTCTCTTGAACAGAGCCAGCGAGGTGCTCTGCCTCACATGGACCGGGATTTTATTCCACAGCATAGGGAGTTTCTGAGTGATAAATCTATCCCTCCAGCACGTCCTATTTATATCCGTGCTAAGGTTTAAGTCGCTTGCTCTAGTGGTTTTGGATTTTTTGAGGTGGAGCATGTCCATTAATTCCGGGTTGGACATGGCCTTGTATGTCAGGCACATGTCACCTCTGAGCAGACGGTATGCAACTGAATAGAGCTGGAGTTTCTTCAATCTGGCAGCATATGACAGATTTTGGAGTCCCTTTATCCTTTTGGTGAGGAACTTTTGGGGTCTCTCCAATTGCTGCAGATGTCGGGTGCGATACATCCCAAATGGGGCATTGTACTCGATCATTGGTCTGATAAGTGAAGAGTACAGGGGAACAATGACCTCACTAGATCTGGATGTGAATCCTTCATGATCAGGTGGGCAATGTAGAAGGTCTTTCTAACCACTTTAGCAACGTGAGTGTCAAAAGAAAGGCCACTGTCAACCTGGGTCCCCAGGTCCCTGATAACCTCTTCTGTGCTTAGTGGATTGCCACCTATATGGTAGCTTGGGGTTACCTTGTTTTTCCCAAAGGGTATGACTATACATTTTTTGGCGTTTAACTTCAGGCCATGGCTCTGGCACCAGCTATCTGTTTCCGTGAGTCCCTTCTGAAGGATATCCGTGTCCAATGCACTTTCCACTATGGCGCCCAGTTTGCAGTCGTCTGCAAACTTTGTCAGCCAATGTCCTCCCATGTTGGCCTGTACTTCTGAGAAGTAGATGCCAAACAATAGGGGGCCAAGGACCGAGCCCTGTGGGACACCGCTTGTGACCGGCTTGGAGTCTGACATAGCGCCAGCAACTCTAACCCTGTGGGTTCTGTCCTTAAGCCAGTTTGCAACCCATCTTGTGACATATGGGTTTACATTTAAGCTGGTAAGTTTTTCTACAATACCCGAGTGGGGTATTGTGTCGAAGGCCTTTGCAAGGTCAAGGTAGGCTGTATGGACTGCCTTTCCCTCATCAATGGCCTTGGTGACTGTTTCGAAGAAGTCGACCAAGTTCAAAAGGCATGATCTGCCCTTGACAAAGCCAAACTGGGTCGGGTCCAATGTCTGCAAGTCCCCTATATCTTTGTTTATGAGCTCCATTATGATCCTCTCCATAGCTTTGCAGACTAGACTTGTTGTCCAAGGATTGGACACCTACCCTACTGGAGCCTGCATTGACTAGGACCTTGTTTGCCTATAGGAGGCTCAAGGAAGAATACAGGACTGCTTGGCACAAAGCAGGCCTAATGGCATCCTTGAGTGTATATACTTTTGAATGTTCTCTACCCGCTGAAAGGAGAAGGGATCCCCTCCATAGGCACATACTAGGCAAACAATCAAGGGAACCATAAGATGTCAAACACCTTTAAGCAGACAAAGTTCTTGCAGTAGCACCTCAGATTCAGAGAGGGAGAGCACAAACTATTCAGTGTAGCTTTCTAACCCTTTAGGATATGGGGGTGAAGAAGATGAAACCATCTTAACAAACCCCAGTCAGCAGAATCATCATCAAGCCCCCTTTTCTACATGGGGTTGGGGTGTCATGTCAGCTGTTGCCATCTCTCTTCATTGCCACTCTCCTCCCTTCTTCAACATTTATGCCCGACTTGCAGGTCTTCTCTCACACAGTCCATCCATCTATTTGCTGGACACCCTTGTTTTTTCTTGCCTTCTTCCTGTCTGTCCCAAATCTTCTTTACCAAATTCTCTTCTGCTTTTCTGCACATGCCTGAACCACTACAATCTGTTCTCTTTGATCTTTTCTGCAATTGGAGCTACTTTGGCTTTTGCTCTTATGTCCTCATTTCATCATCTGTCTCACAGTGTGCATCCTACCACCCATCTCTGGCACTTTATTTCCATCACCTCTAGCTCCTTAATTGCTCTGGCTTTACGGCTCGGGTTTCTATACCATACACTGGTTCCACCACTGTTTTGTACACCTTAATTTTCAGCTTCTTTGCCACTCTTGTCATGTACTACACCTGACACACTGTGCCATTTGGCTGCAACCCGATTCTAGCTTTGACCTCCTCATTCAGACTACTCTTCTCCTTAACCATCCCTCCCAGTACTTGAAGTCGTTAACCTGTTCTACTATTTTCCCTTCTATCCCAATTCTCAGCCTCTTCTGATTTCCCCCATTTGCTGCCATTACAACTGTCTTATCTGTATTCAGGTCCATCCCACATGCATTCAGTTTTGCATTACATTCCCTTATCCTTTGTTGAAGTTCTTGCTCACAGCCTCCCTGTAGTGCTAGATTGTCTATATACAGCAACTTTGTTGATCTGTCCCTTCTGACCTGTTTACTAATGTTGTCCATCATCAATATGAATGGCAGTGAGCTTATAGCTGAACCTTGATATGCACCCATTCTCACTGGGAATCCCTCTTTGAGACTGAACACCATTTGTGCTTGAATCATTGGGCCTTTGTACACAGCTTGCAATAATTCTACCGATGTTTCTGTGACTTTGAAACACCACAGGATTGCCAAAATCGTTTTCTTGAGATCTGTTAATATGGTTTCTCCAAGTCCAGAAATGCTCAGTTGGACTCTTTCCTCATCTCTAGCTTCTTCTCAAGTGTCAGTCACTGCAGACATTGGGTCAGTTGTGCTGCATACTGATCTGAATTGCTCCCCTCCCATCTTACTTTCTACTACTCTGCATTTATGTTTATTGATTATCCTCTCCAGGACTTTCATGCGTTATGACAGGAGTTTGATACCTTTATAACTGCCCACAGTCATGAAGATCCCCCTATGTTCTTGTACACTGACAATGGTATCCTTATTCCCCAGTCATCTGGGATATGTCTTTCTCTCCATACTGCTAGGAGTACTCTCAGGAGCCATTTTTCTCCTATTTCACTTATCTTGATCATATCTGCTGTGACCTCATCTGGGTCTGCTGATTTCCCTGACTTCATTTTCCTTAGTGCTGTTCTTACTTCTAGGGTGGGCTCCTTTTATTGTCTCATTGTATGCTGTATATGGGGCAGTAGAGCTTCTTTGTGGTTTTCTTCATTCAGATACTGATGTAAGTACTCCTTCCATCTGCCTTTGATGTCCTGTGGACTGGTTAGCAGGTTGTTGCTGGCATCCCTTATGAAGGGTGTCTGACTATCTTCTTTATATTTCTATCTTTGCCTTGCAACCTGATATAGTTTCTTTGTGCCACCTAATGAGTCACTTTCTAGAAGATGGTAGAGTGCCACTGATGCCCTACTCTTTGCTATTGCATCTCCCTTCTTAGCCTCTTTGTTAGCCAACTAGTCTATCTTTTCTATCTCCCAGCTTTTTCAGCACTCCTGCTTTATTTTGATGACTTTGTGGACCTCTGCATTTCATCACCAGCTTTTCTTATGTAGCTTATTTCCATGCCTGGCTCAGCCACATATTTGTTCTGTAGTCCTCACACATGCTGTTTTGATCTGCTACTATTCTTCTTCTAATCCACCTATTTCCTCTTCTTCTTGGGGTGCTAGAGCCCTCAGTATTTCCTTGAATTGTTGTGCCATCCCTCCAGTCAACTTCCAAGTCTTCAGTCTGGTCTCTGTTGACCATAGAGCCTTCTCTGACCACTGCTTGTAGCTGATTGTGGCAACCAGTGGTTTATGCTGTGGGCTGACTGTTTCACTGGGGCTGACTTTGCAATCACTGATTCTACCCATCCCCTTCCTTAGTAGGAGAAAGTCTACCTGAGTTGTATGTTGGCCACTCTTGTATGTGATCTTGTGACTCTCTCTCTTTCTAAACCATGTGCTGGCTACTATCAAGCCTTTTGCCAGATAGAAGTCTAGCATGACCTCTCCTTCTTTATTTCTGTTGCCACACCCATGTGGACCCAGGGAGTCCTCATATCCTGTTCTGTCTGTCCCAATATTTACATTCAGGTCACCTAGTATCAACACCACTTCATGTTGTCCTACTTTATCTAGTAGGTCCTGCAAATACTGTCTGAATGCACTCTTCCTCACTATCACAACCCTGCTTTTCTTTATAGGCTGAGATTATGAATACTGCCCCTTTCATTACACTGGGGTCTGATTGCCAGGAGTCTGTCACTAACTCTGATAACATTTCTCACTTCCTACTGAAGCCTTTCTCCTACCATAATTCCCACACCACTTCTAGTCTTTCCTCCCTCCTGAGTAGTAGACTCTGGATCCCAAGCCAAGTGACTTTGTTCCACTGCCCTTCCATCCTGTCTATTAGATGCATAGGATGTCCAGCCTCCTCCTTACCATCATGTCATCCACTTCCAAACTCCATCCTGTCACTGAACCTACATTGAGTGTAGCAATTCTTAGTTCATTGTTTAGTAAGTTGATTGCTTTTATATCCAGCTTTCACCTGACCAGCCAATAGCTTAGTGGCCAGGGTTGCTGGGCTGTACTGCAGCACACACTACCCAGTAGGGGCACATACACTCCTCCCACCATTATCATAGGTCCCTGGCATAGGTTGGAGTAGGCTGACTCCTCAACCCTCTTGTCACTTGTCTCATGCATTCAAAGAGATTTATTTATTTTATTTTACATTTTGTTAACCAGGAAAGTCCGACTTGGAACTAAGCCAATTTTCAGCAGAGGCCCGGGGAGAAACGCTCCAGACGCATGTCTTTGTAACGTGGGAGGAAACCGGAGCACCCAGAGGAAACCCACACAAATGCAGGGTGGACATGCAGACTCCACACAGAAGGTACTCCAGCCGAGAATAGAACTGGAGAACCTCTTGCTGTGAGGTGGCAACACTACTGCTGCACCACTGCGCCGTCCATATGATGCAGTGTATGGGTTCAAGATAGTAATTGTGCATAAACATTGTCAGGAACTGTTAACTGGAACATGTATTTAAGCTAACTGATTAAATCATTACTTCAGACACACTCGCATGTGTATCTCCATTCATGACTGCATTCACTCTGGCTGACTGTTCTTGCATGTGCTCAGTATTTATATACACGTGCTATCTAGCTAGAGTGGCTGAATAGGAACAATACACTCAATGATCTACACCACTTATCACCCACTTAGCAACATTAGTCAACACAACCAAGTCACCTAGAACAGCCATATTTTACACCACAGAGTGGCTAGCCCTGCCATGGCACATGGTCTGTAATCCATGTGCTGCTATGTTGAGGGTTCTGTGCACAACGGTATATACCCAAACTGTTTGGCCTGTACAACTCTTCCCCTACAGGGTACTATGTAGAGTTTGTGCTGCTGCCCAAAGCTCCATTCTTGGGTGAGTTTGAGATGGAAACAATCAGTACTTCAAATGAGGCACTAAAGAAGTATCAGACCCAAAAAGGTACTTCAGTCTCTTAGAATTTCATAAGCAAAGACCAATAGCAGTTCCCCAATGGTCCATGCGTTTGAGCATAATTTTAAAAGTACATCTCGCAAACAAGGTTTACCATCACATTACACCTGAGACAGATATATTATACATTGTCCAATACTTCTGGAATCAGTAGTGTGGCAAGGGGGGATGAAGTAGGTTTAAGGAAAGGCAGAAAGCTGAACAATTTATTTAATGCTGATGTGAATGACCACTGTTATAAAGAAATAAATGTAGAATAACAGAAAAAAATGTAATCTGGTTTGTTTTCTTATCTATTAATCTATGTATGCCTATAACGTAAATGATTTAATAAATGTATTTAAAAATGGTTCTCTTAAAGAAAGCAGTTAAGGACAGAAGCATTTTAAAAAAGCCTTCAGGAAGAAATAATCTTGAAGAGAAGGCAGAAGACAAATGGGCAACAAAGGAGAATTAGGAAGTGGCAAGTCTCCCTCAGCCAAGAAACAAATAGCCAACATTGACTGTCATTCCATCCCTGCCCCCATTTATTTTTTTATCAGTCTACTGAGAAAAAAAATGATTTCTGCTAACTTCAGACAGGTGGGTGATAAGGTAATTGGTACAAGTTACAAAATATAATTTAGATTTTATGTAGAGGATTCCTTCTGGATCTGATGTTGTTAACACAATTAGCTATGGCACTAATTTCTTCTTCTTTCCCCCGGATCTTGCTGCTCAAGAGCTCCTCTACCGTCACCTGCTGCCCCAGAACAATGATCCAAGCAAAGCCTGTCCTAGATCGGAAGAGTATATCTGGTTTACAGCATTTTACAAAAGTATGCACAGAGGACCAAGTAGCCGCTTCTAGAATCTAACCCTTTCCAAAAAGTCACAGATGAAGTCTCACCCCTGCCTGGAACTGTCTTGTTTTGGTAGGTATAACAAAAGCTAATTGCATGAGACAAACGCTTGTAAACAGTCTGCTTTGAAATAAGTTGATCTTTTTTCTCACCTTGACAAGAAATGAACAACTGAGAGTCTCTGAAAGATTTTGTGCAGTCAAGAGAGTACCCAAGTCATCTGTGGACAATAAAGTTATGGAATATACTTTCTCTCTCATTTTTAGGTTCTAGATAGAAAACGGAGATGGAAAGTTGGCTCAAAGTAAACTCTGACACCACTTTAGGCGCAGTGAAGTATTAGATCTTAACAAAACCCTGTCTTTGTAGAAAATACGACAGGGTTGACCCACCATAACAGTTTGAAGCTCAGATACTCATTTAATAACATTAATTTACAAGTTAGTAACTATAAGTCAGCCTGATGAACTGGTTCAAGTGGGGTGAGAGTTATTTTTTCTAACACAAAGTTACAATCATAAGGAGAAGCCACCTGTTTTCTAAGTGGCTTTGTATGTAACAATCCTTTCAAAAATGTTTTCACATGAGTTTGCATTGGAAGAATGGGGATCTGTGATGAGACATGTTGAAATGGCTGACAAATTAACATTGACAGTAACTCACACAAACATAGAACCAAACACTAGCCTTATGTGTGGGTTCTTTTCTTAATACCAACAAGAAAACCTTTCCATTATGATTTTTAGTAGCAGATTTTCTTGCCTCCTTTAGTATCTGCTGTGTGTCCTCAAAAATGATGTGCCTAAAAGGTATTACGATTCTATCATTCAAGCAGTCAGTTGCTGTTGTTTGGGTTTGGGATGTATTAAACACCTGTTGTCCCCAGTGAGTAGGTCCAGTTCCAGTCTGTGAGGAAGCTTGTGCTAAACTACCCCTGGCCATTTACAAACGAAGAGAGAACCAATATTGCCTGGATCAGAAAAGAGTCAACAAAATGATCTTTGGAGAGTCCTTCTATATCTGCAGACACACAGGAAAATTCAGGTCCAAGGGGGGAAAAAAGCACCTGTCTTACAGGCTTTCTTGCATGGAGTGTTAAAGCAGAATTTTGCCAACTGATTGTGAGTGGAAGTGAAAAATCTATTTGTGGTGTTCCCTACAACTAGATCAATTCAATTTCCATTCATAGGTTCATACTAGGCTATCTGCCCTAGGGCATTTATAAGCCTAGCCAGAGTGTGTATGGCTTTCGCCACCCATTTTAAATTAATTTTGCTATGCCCTTTTTCGAGGTTAGTATACTTTGCCTCTGTCTAACAGTGACACAGAAGTGATACCCGGGGTAAACCTACGATCTCCCATCCACTCAAGATTCCTCTTGAAGAGAGTCAATGAGGGACTCTGCCTAACCTGGACTGGGATTTTATTCCAGAGTGAAGGGAGCCTCTAGGTTATGAATCTGTCCCTCCAGCATGTCCTATTTATTTCAGTGCTGAGGTTTAAAGTCCCTCGAGCGCATAGCTCGATGGGATTTGGATTTTCTGAGGTGCAGCATGTCCATTAATTCTGGGTTGGACATGGCTTTATACGTCAGGCACAGATCGCCTCTGAGCAGGCGGTATGCCACTGGAGTGGTTGTCAAATGAGAGATTGCTATCAACTTGGGTCCCCAGGTCCCTAATTACTTCTTCTGTACTTAATGGATTACCACCTGTGTGGTAAATTGTGGGCACTTTGTTTTTGGCAAAGGGGATGACTATACCCCTTTTGGCGTTTAGCTTGAGGCCATGGCTCTGGCACCAGTTGTCTGTTTCTATGAGGCCCTTTTGGAGGATGCTTGTGTCAGCTGGAGAGTCTATTATGGCACCCAGTTTGCAGTCATCTGCGAACTTGGTCAGCCACAGTCCTTCCATGTTGGCCTGTACCTCCGAGAAATATATACCGAACAAGAGAGGTCCCAAGACTGAGCCTTGTGGGACGCCACTTGTAACTGGTTTGGAGTCTGACATGGCTCCAGCTATTCTAACCATGTGGGTTCTGTCCTTGAGCCAGTTTGCAACCCATCTAGTGACATAGGGGTTTATATTTAAGCTGGTGAGCTTATCTATAATGCCCGAGTGGGGTATTGTATCGAAGGCTTTTGCGAGGTCCAGGTAGGCTGTGTGGACCACTTTCCCTTGTCAATGGCCTTGGTGACTGTTTCAAAGAAATCGACCAGGTTTAAGAGGCAGGATCTGCCCTTAACAAAGCCGAACTGGGTAGGATCCAGTGTCTGTAGGTCCCCAATATCTTTATTTATAAGGTCCATGATGATCCTTTCCATAGCTTTGCAGACCAAGCTAGTGAGACTTATGGGGTGATAGTTTCCAGGCTCCGTTGAGGCACCACCTTTGTGGAGAGGGACCACTGTTGCTGTACACCACTCTTTGGGTACATATCCTGTAGTAAGGCTGAGATTGAACAGTAGTTTTAGGTTTGGGTTTAGCTCTTCTTGGAGTTCATGTAGGACGCAGTCCGGGACACCGTCTGGTCCCATTGATGCTGTGTTTCCTGCTTTGGAGAGGGCAGCTCTTACCTGAGCATCTGAGATGTCAGGGGGGCAGCACTCTGCTGGGATAGATATTAGCCCTTTTGGTGGCGAGGGGGGGGGGAGAAGTTTGCGCTGAACCTGTCAGCTAGGATGTTGGCAATGTCTGTGTGTTTGGTGTATTTTTTGTCATTTTGGACTAATTCTGAGCATATCTGGGAATTCCCACCCAGGTTCCTAACATAACTAAAGAAAGCCTTGTGATTATCCTTCGTGTCCTGTGCAATTTTTCTCTCGAAGCTGGCCTTAGACGATTTTATGAGTGCCCGTAGTTTTTTGCTAATACTGATCACAGATGCCTTCCCTTTTTGGGATTTTGCTCTGTCATGTAGTAGCTTCCTCCTTCTATTGTATAGTTTGTTTATGGCTGGGGTCCACCAGACAGGACGTCTGCAGGATTGGGTCTTGGTTTTATTTGGGATTGCATGATCCATGCATTCCTGAAGGTGTTCATAGAATGCGTTTATAAAGGATTCTGTGGTCTGGGCCGTATTATCCACAGGCCTGGGGGCTTTGAAGGATTACACCTCGGTTTTGAGGAGTGTGAAATTTGCTTTAGAGAAGTTTTTCACTGTGGTTTTCCGGGCATGGGGTGGGGTCGGGATGTGAATGTCCAGTGAGATTAGTTTATGGTCTGCTCTTACCAGTGAGGGATACACTTCTGGTCTGGAGCATAGAGTCCCCATGTTGGTGATGATCAGGTCCAGTATGTTTTCCCCTCTAGTGGGAGTGGTAACAAGTTGTTCCATAGCATGTGAGTTTATAAATTCTAGGAACCTTTGGGCTAGGGTGTTGGAGCTAGAGTAATGCTCCCAGTCTATGGTTGGGTAATTGAAGTCACTCAATATAATGTTCATCATGAGGGTCTGTCCTGATCCTGCTTAGTTTGTCTGCTACACAGTTTTGCTCTGATGGCATGTAAGATACCTTTAGAATGGAATTGTACTGAGAAGCTATATCCCAGGCTAAATTCATGTTTTTTCAACTGAAGTGTTTTAAATGTAATTAGTTGGTCATGTAACCAATTAAGTGTATTGAAATGGCATTTTGTGATTGAGAGGTCTGATGAAGTCTAAGATGGAAGAAAGCACTTAGAGTAAAGTAAATTTTGTTTTTGAGTATTTTCTCAGTTTTCTTGCTTTTCTCCATTCTCCAAGTGGTGAATGGTTATTGCCTTTTTTTTTTTAACAGAAAAGGCGGACCAAACAAACATAAAATAGTTTTTTTTTCACTTATAAATGCTCTCTAACATCTATGATCCCTGGGACTTTTGTGTTTACAGAACATAGACAGGTGGGAGCCAGAATGTATCCCTCTGTGCAGATTAGGCATAGTAGCCTGGGATAGAATTTCTCATTACAATCTCACTCTACAGGTATCTTACATGCCATCAGAGCAAATCTGAGTGGCAGACAAATTGAGAAGGTACAGGACATACCTCCACAAATTGAATTTGTATGGTTTATGGTTATTTCACTGTCTCAGTCAACAGCTGTTTGTGTTCATTTTCTCTTCCAAGCATCCTGCTCTTTCATCCTCATACACACTGCTCCCTAAGCAAAGTCTGAGGCATCAGTTACTGAATATGCTGGAACTGGGAGGCAAAATGGGAGACTTGGACACTGATAAATTTGGTGTCTCCACCAAAACTATCTCCCTTTTCACAAACCCTAAAACTGTAATCTGAAGTGTTAGGGGACGATGACATTGGGACCTTACAGATTTCAGGTACCACTGAATTTTTCTTGTGGAATTTTGCAAGACAGATCATGAGAATTATAGAAGCCATGAAACCCAAAAGAAATTCTCTGGATGAGACAGTTGTCTGAGTGGAAAACCACAAAATAGATCTAGATACAGATCTACTTTTCCCTGTAGAAGAAAGTTTTTTTGAACTGAGGAATCTAGAAGCTATCCCAATAAAACAATCCTGAGAGGAGTTAAACAAGACTTTTGTATGTTCTCCTGGAATCCCAGTCTATGTAGAAGACCCCTTTCCCACGTGAGAGATTCCCAACACTTTGAAAAGAGTCTGCAAAGATATGCAAGCCATCTAAATAAGGTGTGCAGCAGGCCATCACAATACCATAAATTATTAGTTCTCAAGGAAATCTTATCTTTGTGGAAAATGAGACAGGGTAGACTCTTGAGCAGTAGACAGACCATAAGGTAATGCAGAGAATCAATAATGTGATCCACCCATGGCAAAACCTTAAGAAACTTCTAAAATCTGGATCTGTAGGAATGTGAAAATGTGTGACAAAATGACGTATTGCCAGCACAGCTAGCTGGAATTTTGTATATAACTATACGTCATGTATGAATATCAAACTAATTTATATAAGATGTTTGTGTTACAAATGCATGTGCATATCAAACTACTTTGTACAGATGTGTTGAAAAGGTATTTGTAAAGTGCTTATTTGAAATCCATCAACAGTGTTCTGCGTTGGAGAGAACAGAAATGTACATGTATATGTTTTGACAGAAGAAATTAGGGGGTTAACCCCAGTCCAGCAAACTTTAGAAAAATATTTAAAATTAAATTATTTTACAGGCTAGGCCATAAAGAGGCTAGCTGACATGCTTCAGTGCAGCCAGAGACACAAAAGTCTGTACTATGAAGCTTTCTGTACTGTCTTTTGGGTGAACTAATTGCTACTTTGGAAGCATGAAGGAATGCAATTGTTTTATGACTTCAAGCACCTGCTAAAGATCTCAGCAAAAGCCTTGTCTGGGTATTGTTATAGGTAGACGCTAAATACTGCCAGCTTCCAGCAGTGAGGTTTTTGCAATGAGAACTAGAAGTCAGATGACCAGAAATGACGTCATTCCACAAACTACTATCTCAACAATAATATTTTAGGTATTATTTTAAGTCTCTTAGTGAGACAGAGCATTCTGCATTCTCTCTTAGACCTGACAATAAGAACTATTCACCAAATCTGCTGTGCTCTATTAGTAAGTTATTAGGATATAGTATAATTTTCTTAGATACAGTCAGGAATGTAGTGAAGCTTAGTTTAGATATTTTTCTTTATTTATCTGAGCCTGTCCTATGATGCTATTTTAAATATTTCCTGTGTTTTGAACTCTGATGTCACTGTGAATATATACTTAGTATTTCCTTGTTCTTTTATTATTTATTAAATATATTAAACCTTTCATTGTGACTGATCTTTGTATATATATTTAAGTTTTGAGAGTACTTGCATATTTATTTGGTGTCACTATATGGACCACTCCTAATAGCCTTACTCTTGGTCAAACTACCATTTGTACCAGTGTTAATATTACACAGTAAAATTGGACACCCTTTGTCAAGGGGTTTAAAGTAGCTGATAAGGAGTGACTGGAGGGAGTAGCAACTACCTTATGTCTGGGCCGAAGGAGGCACAACTAGTAAACCTGTGCCAGCCTTTCCCAGGTGTGTGTGTGTGTGTCAGCTACTTAGGCAGGGAGACAAAGAACTGGTTGGACAGAGGGGGTGATGGACATCTTGGCTTGGTCACTCGGCTAAGATCTCAACTCTATAGCTGTGCCAATGGGGAGTCTTACTGGGGTGCTGAAGAAATGGTGAGAAAGCAGCCCTGGACTGACTGTGGACTCTGTGTGCTCATAAGGGAAATTGCACTTGATGCAGAGAGCTGCATCTGGAAATAGTGTGTGTGTACCTTGTTATCCTCTCAGTGAACGTCCCCCACTGTTGCCAGTGGTGAGGATTGAGGCTCCTTGATTACTGGTTGGCAGCGGAGGGTCATCACAATATGCATCTTTAAATCTAAGGTCAACAGAAAGTTCAGATGGGGAATAAGGAGCAACTTGTGAAGACATAACCTTTTGAACTTGGGCACTATCATAAACAGGTTCAAGAAAGGCAAGATCCAGAATTGGTCTCCAAGAGTCTTCTTTCTTTGGTGCCAAAAACATTCTTGAATAAAGCCCTTCTCCTAACTGAGGAGAAAGGGATCGATTCTAATATCTCCTGAGACTGAAGATGTTGAATACCAAGAAAGGAAAAGAGGAGTTTGGTCTGGTAGATTAGAGGGACATCCTACAAAAGGGTGGGAGAAACTCCCACAGCAGCCATCTGTGACCTTGATGGGTCACTTTCAGAACCTACTTGTCTGAAAATCTGTTGCCAAAGAGAGAAATGAAAGTTCAGACTTTCTGGAAGGATTAAGGGTTTGCCAGGGTGGGAAAGAGGAAGGGAGCCTTGTACATACCATTTAAACTTATTACACTGTCATTTGTTCCGGGGATTCCTCCTTTCTTTTTGGAACCTCTGCCATTGCTTTTTAAATGCTTGCTTACCAGCAGCATTCTCAAGTCTGTTTATTCTGCTTTTTAAAGGTTGTTAAAGAAAGCATTAAACCTCTTGGCAAACCTAGAGGAGGAGGAGGGATGAAAAATCCAAGATTCCTTGAATGAGTACACCTATCTCATGACACTTTTGAAAAAGTCTCCATCTAAGGGAGCATTCAAAATTTCTGCTTTGACATCTTCGGGAAGATTGAGAGTGCAACCAAGTAAACCTCCTCATAGCAGTTCTAGTGGCAGCAGTATATAAACAACGGCTCAAGGTAAAGTGAGGTACAATGTACTACAATGATCTCCCCAGAGTGACTAGAGATACCCCTTAGAATTAGATGGGCTATGAGTTATGCTTTCCTGCCCAATGTTATCTGGTACATTGGTAGCTATTACATACAGTAAGCAAATTATAATGACAGCCTGCAGATTTACCTGTCTTATTGTTTGCATGGAAAATGGCAGGGGCTGAAATGACAAATGGTACATAAAGAACCCAGGAGATGGAAGAGGAGCAGAATGAATGCAGCTTTAATATGAATCTGTCTAACCATAAGTATTAGCTGAGAGTATAGATAACTGTGGAAGTGAAAGTGTTTTTCAAGTTACAGTGTCAACATTGTTACTGTTGTTTATTTATAAGGAGAAAGATCTGGTGAGGATGGAAAACCCACGAGAAGCTGTAGGGTACAGTTTGGATGAAAGGGGAGAACAGTCATCTTTAACTTTAGGTGAAGAGAAAAATGCAAATTAAAAGGTGGGAATATACAGGTGAGAAAGTGGCAACATATAAATAATGCATGGGGAAGACACACTATTTAACATTTCCATTCCACACGTTCCAAGTTAATGCTCCATTATCCAGTGTGAGATACTCTGAATTTGTACCGCAGCTTTATCTTCTCTACTCAGCACCTTTGGTACACTTAGCATGAGGCATATTCTTCTTTTACTAAAAGCAGCCTAACACATTTTCCTTACTATTAACCCTAAAATACTGAACTGGTGGAATACCTGCAGCCATATGTTTCTGTGAATTGGTTGACAAGTACAAGTCTCATACCTTGAGTAGACTTTTACATGCTATGCACTTCTTTCACTTGAAGCACAATAGCCACCTCCACTTAGCCGAGTGTTCTGGAATATCCTTTGACACACCAGGTATCAGGTACCACTTCAGCACCTGTCTACATCAAATGATGTGCAAATATTCTCCACTAAATCCTACACTACTCAGTAACAAACTAGAACTGCTTACAGCTGTAATGGCATGTCAAATGTCATGTACAATAAAGTCCTGGAAAACTCAACGTATTTACCACACACGGTGTAATGGCATGTGTAAAGACAGCCACTGCACAATGCAGACAGCCACAGTGTAATGCTGTAAATGAGCTCTGAAAACTCAAAGCGGAAAGTCTGCCCAGATTTTTGGCATACAGGGATAAAGGTCTGACTATGACCTCTGTTCATTTAGTGGTTTGAGTGCTGGAAGAGCTCTGTAGAACGGATAGTGGTGTGTGCCTGATGCCAGCTTGTCAATTGCAAAATATGGCGGAGAGAAGGAATCGTGGTTCTGGTCAGCTGGTAAGTACCACGCAAAGGGAGGCCTGCAAGGCAACAAACATGGTCTGTGCCAGAGACATGGGCTTCAATTTGCTAAGATAGTGACTTTAGCCCTGTGTAGGGTGTGTGTGTGTAGAAGCACACACACACACACAGGAAGGGAATAGCATGGCCTTCTAAAGATCATAAGTTGCCAAAGCAATAGATCAGTTAAAGCCTTGTGAAATCCAGCCACTGCAGTCCTACTGGTACACACAAATACTTGCCCCCACCAATATCCATAAATAATTTTAGGGGCTAGGCCTGGGGTATATTTACATCTCCCCAAGCATTCCTCTAATTTAGATTATGAGAGAAGAGTAACCATTTAAAATGTCAGGAATAGAGTGCTGTATTATGGAGACTAAATGGCTGAGAAAAAGGACCTGCACAACTAAAACCAACATGGCCATTTTTCAGAATATTTACTTTTTTCTGAGGTATGGTGATCTCAGAGTTTGTATATAATGTATAAAAAGCAGACTATTAAATACAAAAAAAAAGACCTTGTATGCAAAAATGACTTTGTAACTTTCAAAAAATAAAAAAGAGAAACACTGAGGCGAAATTAGAAATTATGTACTCACCATAACGTTCCATCTGAGTAGGTAGTTCATTTGTCTGCAACCTGTGGGTCTTGGATCCGATATCGGATCCGAGCCGGCAGCTTGTTTCAAGCTAATGGATCTGAGCTCCTAGCTCCTCCCTTCACCCATAATGCCCTGCTAACCCTCCATGACCTCCTCAATATTTACCCAAAAAAATGGGTATCCAACTACCAATAAATCCGAAGAAGGCCGGGGGGATGGTTGCAGACAAATGAAGCTACCTACTCAGATGGAACGTTATGGTGAGTACATGACTTTTAAATCTGAAGTAGGGAGTTCATTTGTCAGCAACCTGTGGGACAGAGTCCCCAGCTACCTGCACCTTGGGTGGCCATCATGGGAGGATATTGCGAAGCACCGCAGAGCCAAAGGATGCTCTCCCTCTAGAAATCACGTCCAGTTTGTAGTGGTTAATAAAGGTATGAGATGAAGCCCAAGTGGCTGCTGAACAAATATCATCCAATGGGACTCTAGACTTGAAGGCCGCAGAAGTAGAAATGAAGCGGGTGGAATGAGCACAAACTCCTTCTTGTGCGGGTCTCCCAGAGACTTGATACGCCAATAGGATACATTGAGAAATCCAGCGTGATAAAGATACTTTTGAAATTGCTTTCCCCAAATTAAATTTGGCAAAGGAAACGAACAGCTGGTCGGATTGCCTATGGCCAGCTGTTCTATGAGTATAAAAACGAAGCTGCCTATGAACATCTAATGAATGCAGCTTGTACTCTCCTTATTCTGATATTTAGGAAGAAAACCGGTAAATTTATGGATTGATTTATGTTGGTTTCTGATGCTATCTTGGGGAGAAAAGAGGGATTGATCTTGAGGTACACTCTGTCTAGGTGAAAGATCAAATAAGGAGGCTTCACAGAAAGAGCTTGAAGCTCCGAAACTCTCTTTGCTGAAGTGATGGCTACAAGGAATGCTGTTTTCCAAGACAGGAATTTGAGATCTACTGAAGCAGCGGGTTCAAAAGGTGGAGCAGTCAAGGCTTGAAGAACTAATGCAAGATCCCATGGTGGCACGGCTTCCTTTATAGGGGGGTCTAAGTAAGAAGGTGCCCTTGAGAAAGGTTTTACACAACTTGGCCGACATCAAAGGCCCTGTATCATGTCCCACATGGTAATGTGATATGGCTGCCAATTGCACTTTGACAGTTGAACAACTAGCGCCTTCCTGAAACAGTTCGGTTAGGAAGTCTAATATAGACGGAACAGGAGCCGTAAAGGGATCTAGATCATGATGCTCTGCCCAGATGGAAAAACGTTTCCATTTACTGCGGTACATTTTCCTGGTGGAAGGCTTATGCGCTGCCACAAGGATGGCTTTGACTGGTGAAGAGATACCGGGAGTCCTAACTAGGAGTGGAACTGGAGCAACCAAGCTGTTAGTTTGAGATTGCCCAGGTTTGGGGTCGGTAAGTTCGACGGATGGGAGATGAGATCCGGAGTGGAATCTAGAATCCAAGGAGAATTCACAAGGTGAGACCACAGGTAAGGGAACCAAATTTGCCGAGGCCAGAATGGGGCAATGAGGATCATCCTGCTCCCCAACCGTGAGGCTTTCTGTAGGAGTTGCAGCATCAGGGGTAGCGGAGGATAGGCATAAAGTAGACCGGGTGGCCAAGCATGCACCAGAGCGTCTCTTGGAGTTTCCCCTGGTGGGGGGATTAGAGCGAAGAAATTGTCGCATTTGGTGTTTGATGGAGACGCAAAAAGATCGCAGCAGGGTTGCCCCCATTTTGTGAATATCTGCTTCGCTACTAGTGGATTGAGACCACTCGTACGGGGTAAGAAGGGTGCGACTGAGCTTGTCCGCTAGGATGTTGGTCTGTCCCGGAATGTGCATTGCAATGAGAAAGCGGTTGGTGGAGATCGCCCATTCCCATACTCTCATGGCTTCGCGGCATAGGGGGTAAGATCTGGTTCCCCCCTGTTTGTTGATGTACCAGACAACCGACATGTTGTCCGACTGAATCACAATCGTTCCTATGGGGAGGAGATCCTGAAGTGCTTGCAACGCGAACAGCACCGCTCTCATCTCCAGAACGTTGATATGCAGGGAGGTCTCTGTGTCGTTCCACGTGCCTTGGACTGTCCTGCCTGAATAATGCCCCCCCCACCGAGGCGGGAGGCGTCCGTGGCCACCGTGGCGAGAGGTGCAGAAGGGACGGCAAGTATGGAGGTCCGAGGCTTGGAGCCACCATAATAGAGCCCTCCTGCAAGCCTTGCTGATAGCAATGGGGTGGTGAAGAGGAAGGGATAGAAAGGACCATTGCACTAGAAGTGTCCATTGCAGTACCCGCATGTTCAGACGGGCGCATGAAAGAAGCGTAATCGCTGCCGCCATGGAGCCTAGTGCCCTCAAGACCAATTCCGCTGGAGAAGTCTCTGATTGGAGGATGGCCCGCACATGGAGATGCAAATTCCGGATTCTCTCGGAGGTTTGGAAGGCTCGTAGCTCTCTGGTGTTTATTCTGGCACCTATGAATTCTATGACTTGTGTTGGGGCCAGAAGAGATTTGTCGACATTGATGGTAATGCCTAATTATGGGGCTAGGCGGAGAAAGAAGTCTCTGGCTGAGCAAAGTAGATGCCTTGTTGAGGCGGTCAGGAGCCAGTCGTCCAGGTACGGAAAGACCTGTATTCCCTGGAGTCTCAGGTGGGCCGCAATCACTGCTAATACCTTGGTGAACACCCTGGGGGCTGTGGTGAGGCCAAAGGGAAGGACCCTGAACTGATAGTGACTGGCTCCCAGCCGGAAGCGGAGGAACCTCCTGGATCGTCTGTCCATTAGAATGTGGTAGTACGCATCCTTGAGGTCTATAGAGCACATCCAATGGTTTTCCCTTAAAAGGGGAAGAATAGATTGAAGAGTGACCATTCGGAATTTTTCCTTGGTTATTGACAGGTTCAAGCGGGAAAAGTCTAGAATCGGTCTCAAGTCCCCTGTCTTTTTTGGCACCAAAAAGAACCTGGAGTAGAACCCTAATCCGAGCTTGTCTTGGGGGACGGGCTGGATGGCTCTTTTTCTTAGCAGCTGCTGAATTTCTGCAGCTGCGGCCTCCCTCTGATCGGGTGGTACATCGGGGAGGTTTTTGAGTTTGGGGACATGGAGTAATGGTATTTTGTACCCTCTGGATGTAATGCGAAGCACCCAGCGGTCTGTAGTGATGGACTCCCATGCCGCTAGGTGCTCCGAGAAGCACCCCCCGACTGCCTCCAGAGTGGAGCAGCTGGGCAACCCTTCAGGGCTGCTGTGCGGGCCACTCAGAGAAAGGTTCTCTGGACCCAAAGTTTCTCAGAGCCCCTCTGCCCCTGGGGCGGCGTCCTCCCTGTCCTCCTCTGCCACGGTAGGACTAGTTGTCCAGAGCGGGTTGGGAATGTTGCGATTTCCAGAACCACATCTTCTGACCCTTTTGGTTCTTCGAGAAGGACCGCTGGGAAGCAGAGAAGCGGACTCCGACAGCAGACAACGTCTTCCCGTCCTTTTCGCTCTGGACAAGTGTCTCGCGAACCGTTTTGCCAAACAGGGCAGAACCATCGAAGGGGGCGTTCGCAAAGGACGCTTTAAAAGGCTCCGCAAAGTCACAATGACGGAGCCAGGCCTGACGTCTCATGACTAGGCCTGCTCCACTAGCTCTAGCGGCTCCCTCTATGGCGTGGGACAATATCCGCATAGATGCATTAGAAATTGATCTCAGAGTGGCCATTCGGGTGGAGTACAATTGCTTGTCATCTGCCGACATGGACTCAGGGGGGGAGGCAGCATATTCTTTGATAAGATCCCGCTGCATCCTGATGACATGTGCCATATAGTTCAGAGACCTTACCGAGAAGGTCGCTGAACTAAAAACTCGCTTCCCTAAGCGGTCCATCGAGCGGGACTCCTTGCTCGGTGGATGGACTGAGGGGCTCTCCTGAGCCAATTCCCTCTTCGTGGCTGCCGCCGTCAACATGGCATCTACGTGGGGGCCCTTACTCCAGTGTGATCGGTCTGAGGGGGGGGCTAAGTATTTTGTCCGGGCATTTTGGTATTGGCTCCACGGTGTCCGGATCCTTCCCCGCCCTGGTGGTGATGAGGTCCACCAGGGGGTCGGCCGGAGGGGACACCCAAGAGGTAGACGGGCCTGCTTCGAATGCCTCCAGAAACACGGACTCGTCGGAGGAAGACTTGGGGGCAGACCACCCACCTCTGATCCTCAGCATCTCCATGATGCCTCCAAAGGAGACATCCTCAGGGGGCGATCTTGGGGAGCCTTCCCCTTCTTCCAAGTCCGTGTCCTCAGTTAAGGACTCAGGGGAGTCCACGTGCCTCCTCTTGCGCTTATGCTTGTGGGGCACTTCCTCGGGGGGGGGGGGCTGTCCGAGGAGGCCTCGCCAGCAACATCTTGTTCCAATGGAACCATCTGTGACATTGAAGCAGGCTGTCCCTTTGGCCAGGTGATGGAAGCCTGGCCCAGCAGAGAGGGAGTGCAGGGAGGAGCCGAAACAAGGACCGGGGGTCTGGATGCTCTCAACAGAGCCCTCTCCACAACATCAAAGGCCGAGGGAGAACCACTCTCTCTTGGATCCGAAAGTTGGCTCCCACTCAGATCCGATGAAGGGATCAGAACCGGCGCCGAGACCATCGGATCCGAAGGACCAGTGCGCTCCAACCTGGACGGAGCCGAAGGCACACTGAATCCCTCAGATCCGAAGCTCAGGCCACGGCTCCGAGAGGTCGGATCCGACAGGCTCGAGGGCAGGGTCGGATCCAAAGTACCGAGTACTGTCGGCACCGACCCACCCCCGGCTCCAACGCTGCTCGGCTCTGAATGCTCCGAACCCGGATAGCGGGTCGGAGAAGGAGCAATAGGGTGGAAAAAAGGTGTCGAGCTCCCCCCCCGAAGGGGGGGAGGCAAGAGCACTCCCATCTGCAGCTGGGCCTGGATGAACCTTCGCATCATCCGGTCCAAGTCTGCATCGGATAAACTAAAGGTAGATCTCGAAGAGGTCACCGAGGCAGGCCTGGAATGCCGCCTCGATGGAGCTCGGGCCTCCTCCTCCTCGGGCCCCGGGGAGAAACAAGGAGATCGGAGCCGAGGAGGAGACCTAGGAGCAGTGGAGGGAGAAGCCCGCTTAGCTGGCGGGGCCGAAACGGAGGTCTCGGCCCACCGCTTGTGGTGCTTCTCCCTCCGTTTCTCCCTCCTGGCCTCCCTGGTCTCCGATGCTTTAGCGGGAGTTTGAGTCCCAGATGGAGGAAGGGGGGCAGGAATGGCAGCAAACACAGGCTGTGGTGGAGCCACGGGAGCAGCGGAGGCCGGAGCTGAGTCCGGGGGTAAAAGTCCTGCCAAGACCAGCTTCGATCTCCACTCTTTCAGTGCCCTGGGGTTGGACGCTACACAAATGGTACAGCCTGAGGAGACGTGTTCAACCCCAAGGCACTGAACGCACCGAGTGTGGCCATCAGCCGGGGAGAGCTTATGGCCACACTCGGTACATTTCGAAAAAATGGCTTTTGGGGCCTCAGCCATACTTAAAAGTAAAAGGTAGAACTACACAAACACACAGGCCCCAAAAACACAACACACACACACTCACTAACGACCAAACGAAGGGAGGGAACTAATTAAAGAAATATATTTTTATACTAAAGGGTACCTAACACTTACAAATGTTAAAATTTGAAACAAAAAAGGAAAGTTTGACAGAAAAAAATAAACTTATCTGACAATTCACTTGCTGAGCTCAAGGGGATCCAGCTATCCACAAGCGCGGCAAACTAGATCTGAGGTCATGGAGGGTTAGCAGGGCATTATGGGTGAAGGGAGGAGCTAGGAGATCAGATCCATTAGTTTGAAACAAGTTGCCGGCTCGGATCCGATATCGGATCCAAGACCCACAGGTTGCTGACAAATGAACTCCCTACTTCAGATCTGTTGTTAAGCGCTTACATTCTGTAATGTCAGAACTAATATTGTAAAGTAAAACTGCGTAATAAGTAATATTACAAGTGCACACCGTTTAAAAATGGTTGACAACCTCAAAACCCAATAGAAACAAATCAAAACAGAAATTAGCCCATTAGCTGCCTAAAATAACCAGCTGTAAACACAGTAGCTAATAAAAAAGAGAGGGGCATGTCCAAATTGACTCATACTAACCAGCGCAATGCACATTTAAGATTCAAGTTCTCATTCAACCTTGGAACCATCTCAGCATTTAAAAGCAACTGCCAACGGAGTTCTTTTAGCTGCACAAAAGTGTCAAATTCACCAAAAAAAAAAAAAAAAAAAAAAAAGATCAATCTGTTCTAAAACTAGAAATTTGAAACCAGTAAAGTCATGACATCTAATATCGTGCCGTCCTAACACATTGATTTCATCCTTTTTCCTAATAGCAGCCAAATGTTCCTTAATCAGAAGGCCTTCTGATCGTTTTCCCAATGTAAAATGCAGGACAGGTGTGACAGACCATTGAGTAAACTACTATGGATGGATGAATGGCAATCAAAATGTCTTTTAAAAGAGACAAGAAAATTACAGTGTACAAATTTATAAACATTCCCTATGTACATTACACAGTACACTATACGTTTGCCACAATTAAACATGCCACAACCAATTCCTTTACTGTGTTGACTTAATAGTGTGGATCATTATTTTCAAATGAAGAGTTTAAAGTGGTGTTTTTTTATATGCAAACACAGGTTCTGTCCCTAAAGGGTTGCTCAAAGAATTGTGGGGTTTAATAATATTCAAGTTTTTGCAGATAACATTCCTGATGGCTGCCATGTCCCTGCAGATGGGTAAAGGGAAGCTGCAGTTTCTATCAGTATTTTGCCCAATGTGGTCTATTTTATGCTTGTTTTCCAACCCATATAACAGGATGGCTTTGTGTTTATTGTGTCTTTCTAAGGTCACTTCACTGTAAATGTTCGTACAAGCTGTCGTGGGTAATGTCTGTTGAAGAAAATTTGAGACAGAAATTCACATGCTCCGTGAAAGATGTCTTCATTATTGATAATTGTGGAAAGCCTAATAGACTGTCCCTTGACAACATTTTTCTTAAAAAAGGATGTTGACTATTAAAGTCTAGGAAGTTGTTTCTGTAGGTGTTTTTTCTAAACACGTTGGAACCGAGTGTGCCAGAATTTTCATTCTCTGATAAAGTGGTGTCTAAGAAAGAGACTTCTAATCCGCAGCCTGAAACTACAATGTCCAGATAGGAAATGCTGTTGGAAAGCTCATCAATAAAAATGTCCAAATCAGTTTTAGACCCTTCCCATACAAAACAATATCAATAAAACACTTGTAGAGGTGAATACTGAAGCCTGGAAGAAAAATGAGTCTCCAACTCCCATGTGCTTAACATCAGGTTAGCAAAGGTTGGGGCCATTTTAGAACCCATTTCTACACCTTTGACTTGTTGGTATGTCTTATTATTGAAATAAAAAAAATGTTTTTCAAAACTGCTGTTAGACTAATCAGAGTGTTAACTCTGCTCTTCATGAACCCTGCATACTTAAGAAGAAAAAACTCCAAGGTTTTAAGTCCCTCTCGATGGGGTATGTTAGTGTATAGAGTGACAATATCCATTGTAACCAGTGTGCATTTAAAGAAATCAATTCTAGATTTGTAAAGTTCATCCAGGAATCCCCAGGAGTCTTTAATATAAAACAGGGTAGACTGTGCTAGCGGGTTCAAAACTCCATCAATATATTCAGAAATGTTTTCAGTTTTAGTGTGTTTATTAGAGATAAGTCTGAACAGTGGGTCAGTGTCATTTTTATGAATTTTTGGAATACCAAAAAATTTCCCTAGATCAGGATTCGTAACTAAAAGGTATTGGTATTCCTCCAGAGAAATGTGTTGGTTAGTTTCTAAGTTTTTCAGTAAATGGTCAATATTGGCCAAATGGGAATAAATATAATCCAAGGTGACTTCTTTGTAGAACTGATTGTCCTCTAGCATGTTTTCAATTTTGTGTGTGTACACCTTCTGTTCCATTAGCATTAACTTCGTGCCCTTATTTGCTTTCATTATCTGAAATTGCCTGTCATGTTTAGAATCAGTTAGTGCTGGTCTTTCCTGTGATGTCAGGTTAAACCATGTGTTGTTACTCGGTAACGTATATTATGTTCGCAAACTCGTGTGCAAGGTGCTGTTTAAAACTGGATTAAAAGACTCTTCTCTTTGAATCCTGGAATGTAGCTAGTGACATCTTCACTCTCCTCCTTCCTCATGAAAATGCTTCAAATTCAACTTTCTTAAAAACAATCTAAAGTCCATTAAACATTAGTAATGTTCGTTCTTTGTGTCTCGGCTGGAGTGCCTTCTGTGTGGAGTCTTGCATGTCCTCCCCGCGGTCGAGTGGCATTCGAACGACATGCGTAGGGCATGCCTTCGTTGAAGGTTGGGTGTCGAGCTGGCACCTCGGCACCATAAAAATCTACTGCCAATAATTAGCAGACCGGAGTTCCGCTATGGCGACCCCTAACTGGGAAAAGCCGAAAGAACAACAACAATGTTCACTCTTTGTGAGGGAATAAAACTGAACCCTTTGTTCAACAACTGTAAGTGTTCTGATGTCAACTGTCTGTTAAATTAAACCCAGCACTAGAAAGTAGTGCTCGTCTATCATCCTTCTTCATTTCCTTGTCAAGCTCCTTGTGGTCATTCTTGTCTCTGTGAAAGTCAATCTGTTCATTCCATGTGCCCCCCCCTCTTCCTTTCCCTCTCACATTCCTTCCAGCCTTCTGCCGAGTGTTCAGCCCATTCAATTGATCTTGGGCTAAAAGACTGTTGTGCTACTAATGGACTCTGTACAATGTCTGTATTAAGAGAAGTATCAGTTGTGCTAGTTCCCGTATTCAGCAAACTGCACTGACCTTGGGATATAAATGGTTGTTGTGCTTCTAAAGGACTCAGTAAAATATCTGTAATGCGAGAAGCAGTAGCTGTGCAAGGTCTTTGCTCTGTATTATCCTATGAATATCCAGGTGATTATTGCTCTGTATTATCCTATGAATATCCAGGTGATTAACCTGGGTTCTAGGGGGACGATTGCTAACCAACCCTTCCTGTATGCTTCGAACTTTTATACTAATGTATATCCTTACTGATACTGTAAGCTACACTGCACTGATATTGCTTTAAGTCACAACTTAATTTGTGCCTTTTTCTAGGAGTGATAGCGGTGACCCGCTTACTAATTCTGGGGTCTATGCTGTCAAATAAGTGGCGGAAAATGTTGAAATCTTGATGTAGTGTAATAATGTTATGAAGCTCTTCTGTTTCATTTCTTAAAACATCTATTCTTCTCTGATGATGTCTAATAAGAGATTTTATTACTGTGATTCCTGCATCATTGTAAATCTTTGTTAATTCTTTGAACAAAGCAGAATCTCGAGCTGTCCCATTTGGAAAAGTACAGTTTTCTACCTACCATAAATGTAGATGTCCGATAGATATGCAACTGCAGTCATAACATATGAGTCTTTCTTGCCGCACGGTGCCCGAAGCAGAAGCAGTTCGCAAGTGCCGGTCGGTCAGCTCCTGTATTCTTCGAAAGAGGCAATTCAGAGCTCTCATAGATAAAGTAGTGGAGGTGTAGACCTTTTTCCCCCATCTCTCTAATGACCTAGCTTCCCTGTTGGAAGGCAAGGGATTTTTGGAGGTGGATGCTGAAACCCCTTTAGGTCCCTGAGAAATAGTTTCTAAATCAACAGCATGGGCCCTAAAGAAATGAGAATGTGTTTCTGGGACCCTATAATATCTGTCTGGCTTGGCTGGGGCAGGAGGAAGAGTATCCGGGGTAACACTGGAGTCAGAGTATAGGTCATCCAAAACATCAAGCACAGGAGGTATAGCCAGGGGCCTGTGTTGGGGCTTTGTAAGGAAGGTTCAAAGGCGCTTTCTGGAATCAGAATATTCCTGGCCTTGCCACTTAAAATGTTCCCTCATGGTATGCAGAACTTCCCCAAAAGAAATATTCTCAGGAGGGGAGGCCGAGGGGATGGAATCCTCTGCATCCGAGTCCTCATAGGTCTGGAAGGGCTCTTCCTGGCCATCGGAGTGAACAGAGTCCTCAGAATTTTCATCTGAAGGGATAGGGTCAGAGGGTTCAACCCGGGGCCTCTTATCAGGAGGAGGCTGGGATCCTCTCTCAGGATGGGCCTGTGAACCTCTAATCATGGAAATTAAGTCTGCGGCCATAGTCATGATTTGTGTTTCAGGAGTAGGCTGAGGTAAGGCCTTAGCAGTAAGGTGCTTGGTCTTGCTGGCTGCCTTAGCACGTGTGTAGGCCTTAATAGACATGGCCATAGGAGGTCTAGCAGCTCCACGTGCAGGAGTGACCTTATCTACAGCAATGGTCTCGGGCATTTCCTCGGTTTCAGTATCCGGAGGAAAATCTATAACTGGCAGTGTGGCCTCTGGTATCGGAGGTGTCGGTAAAGCGGTGTCTTCGGTTCAGAGCGGTGAAATAACTGTCTCAGGGGGAACCGGAGCACTCGCGGTAGGTTTTGGTGGAAGACGCGGGCCGAGGATGTCGGTCCCGGTCTTTTCATTTCTTAGGCGATGTCGGAAGTTCCAACGGCATTGTATAAGCAAATTTATCGCCGAAAAAGTCTTCAGCGAACTCCACCCGGCGCCTAAGAGTGCGCTTATTGAAGCGAGCACAGGCGACACAGGCCGAGACGTCGTGGTCTGGGCCAAGGCAAGGAAGACAGTAAGAGTGGAAATCCTTATGAGGTATTTGTTTACCACAAGATAGACAATTGTTAACTTTTTCAGTAATTTCTGACATCGGCTGAGGCAAGAAAGGTCCCCAACGGGGTACTTAGCTTTTTTGATGACTTCGGATTCGAAGAATACAGGAGCTGACCGACCGGCACTTGCGAACTGCTTCTGCTTCGGGCACTGCGCGGCAAGAAAGACTCATATGTTATGACTGCAGTTGCATTCTTGAAGGACATCTTAAACACGCTAAGGCCTTGTGGTACTACATTGTAGTGAACGCACGTGTTCAAGTAAAAAAATGTCTTAGTCAATATTCTTATACAAAGCAATCTTTCTTTCAAGGTAAAAAATGAGGGACTTACATTTATTGCTGTCAAGATGTTCACCATGGTCAAAACCCCCGTCACTAATAGTGGGTATAACCGTATCTTCAAGAAATGGATTGGAGCTATTATTGGCACCAACAACCCTAAGAATGGTATCTGAACACTGCCTGTTGAAAAGATCTTCTTGCTGCTGTGTCTCCAGTGAAAAAAAACTGGTCTGTTGGTTGTTGAATTGAAAATCCGTGGTCGTGCATGTATTACTTGGTGTATTATCCTGCTGCACAAAGTCTATCGACAAATCAGTATGTCCACTATCATTTAACATGCTTGGACTGAAAGTACTTAAACTTGTTGCATTTAAAGAGTACATCTTGAGCTTTTTTAGCAGTTTCTGCAAACTCACTCAGAGTAAATCTGATATCATGTGCAATGTAAAATCTAGAAACGACTGGCTACTAGAGCTCTCATTTTGATTAGCTGCTGTATTTACAGCTGGTTATTTCTAGGCAGCTAATGGGCTAATTCTGTTTTGATTTATTTCTACTGGGTTTTGAGGTTGTCAACCATTTTTAAAACAGTGTGCACTTGTGTTACTTACTATAGTTTTACTTTACAGTATTAGTTCTGAAGACATTCTGACAATCTTACAGAATGAAAGAGCTTAACAGTTTCGCCTCAGTGTTTCTCTTTTTTATTTTTATTGCTTGAAAGTTACGAAGTAATTTTCGCATATATAACTTTAGGGGGTGCAGAAAGTACAGTTTTGTACCTACCATAAATGTAGATGTCCGATAGGTATGTATCTGCAGTCCTAACATATGGGTTGTCCTGCCTCGGGCAGCCCTTCGGTCGGCCGGATTCCAAAGTCTGGGTCTGGCCTCGGCTGATGTCGCACTTCACCCGACGTCATAGCTGCTGGGGTATATAGGCATCAGCCGACGCCATTTTCCTCAGTGTTTCTTGCCCCAGATGCCAGGTGCCTTCTAGTAAGGCTAAATTTGGATAAATGCAAATAATTCCAAACAGTAGAGATCAAAAAAAAAAAAATATATATATATATAAAAACAAATACACCATAATAGATTCCCCCAGCTAGCTAAAAGAGGGGTAAGTACCCTAGGAATACCACAGAGGGGAAGGAGGGTGGGTAATCCTGACTGCAGATGCATACCTATCGGACATCTACATTTATGGTAGGTACAAAACTGTACTATGTCCTTCAAGGATGCATCTGCAGTCCTAACATATGGGTAGAATACCATAGCCAAACTGGGGGAGGAGGCACTAAGATAAAGATGGTGTAGTCAAGATCCCTTGCAAAACAGCAGTTGCAAAACCTGCTCGGGATCTGGAATATAAGGAAGATTATAATGCTTGGCAAATGTATGCACGGAGCTCCAAGTAGCAGCTTCTAAAATGTCTTTGGTAGCCACTCCTCGTAGGAAAGCTGTAGTGGTGGCTGTAGCTCTTGTGGAGTGAGGCCTGATATTTTCAGGAGTAGTCTTTCCATGAAAAGAGTAGCAAAATCTAATGCAATTTCCTATCCATTTTGAGATTGTCTGTTTTGAAATTGCTTTTCCTTGTATTCCTGTTGCATATGCTACCAGAAGCTGGTCAGTTTTTCTGTTGGTCTTAGTTCTGTCCAGATAGCGTAATTGTCTGTGCACATCCAAGGTATGTAGTAGTCTTTCCCCCCTGTTCTGTGGGTTGGGGAAGAATGTAGGTAAATGAATCGCTTGGTTCAATGGTACTCTGGAGACCGCTTTTGGTATAAAAGTAGGGTTAGTTCTCAGAGACACTCTATCCTGATGGAAGATAAGGAAGGGCTGTACTGCCATTAATGCCTGTAACTCAGATACCCTTCTTGCTGAAGTGATCGCTAGCAGGAAAGCAGTTTTCCAAGATAAGAACTGTAAGTTTGCTGTTGCTGCTGGTTCAAAAGGGGGAAGTGTTAACTTTTCCAGCACAAAGTTGAGATCCCATGTAGGTAAAGGTGGTTTCCTTGGAGGCTTTACATTTTTGATTCCTCTCAAGAACTGCCTGTGTAAGGATGAGAGAAGACAGGAGGATCCATGTTGTATTCTGCTGAAATTGCTGATGCATGAATCTTAATGGAGGAGTAGGACAGGCCACTGTGGAACAGTTCTGCTAAGTATTCCAGGATGTGTGCTATGTTTGCCAATGAGACATTTTCTCCCTTTGCTGCACTCCAAATGAGGTATCTTTTCCATTTGGCTGAATAAGTTTTCCTTGTGGAGGGTCTGCGTGCCTCCAGGATAATGTCCTTAACCCTCTGAGATAAATATGGTTTATTTTGTTTTATGCAATATTCCAAGCAGCTAGCTGCAGTGTTTTCAAGTTTGGATGCAGGATCTTGTAGTTGTTCTGTGTTAGAAGTAAGGGACATAGAGGTAGAGGCCATGCGTGTGTCCGAGACATGCTTCTCAGTAGCGGGTACCAATGTTGCCTTGGCCAGTCTGGAGCTATCAGGATTACCCTTGGCTGATCCTCTTTGATCTTCAGTAGGACTTTGTACATCAAAGGAAGAGGTGGGAATGCATATGCTGTCAGGTTTTTCCAGCTGAAGGAAAGGGAGTCCACCCTCCAGGCAAGTGGGTGGTATGCTCTTGTGCAGAATTTCTTCAATTGGTGGTTGTGTGGGGAGGCGAACAGGTCTATCTCTGGCATTCCCCATTTCTTTGTTATGGCTTCGAAGATATCTTTATGCAGCATCCATTCGTGAGCATCCGTGGTAGTTCTGCTTAAGGTGTCTGCTAGTGAATTTTCTTTTCCTGGTACAAATCTGGCCTGTAGTTGAATGTTGAGATTCAGGGCCACATTCCACAGGTCCATTGCCATCCGGCATAGAGGATAGGAGTGTGTACCTCCCTGTTTGTTGATGTACCACATGACTGTGGTATTGTCCGTCCTTATCAGCAGGTGACCTTGTTGAAGGAGTGGTCTGAATGCCTGGATTGCATATTTCACTGCCAGCATCTCCTTTAGATTTATGTGTAGATTCAGCTGGTCTTGGGTCCATAGGCCTTGTATACACTTGTCCACTATGTGTGCCCCCCAGCCTAGGTCTGAGGCGTCCGTGGTGATGGTCTGGCTTGGATGTGGTTTGTGGAAAGGCAATCCTCTGTTCAACTGACAGGTCTGAGCCCACCACAGGAATTCTTGTTTCAGGCATGGAATTATTGGAATCTGGGCTTCTAGACTGTGCTTGTGTTGAGACCATACATTCCTTAGGTACCATTGCAACTTTCTCATATGCAGCCTGGCATGCGGAATCAATATTATGCAGGATGCCATGTAACCCAGGGCTTGCAGGACTTTCCTTGCAGTAAGCTGAGTTTGTGTTGTTAATGCCATGAAATAGACTGGTAGTTGCTTTTGTTTTTCTTCTGTGAGAAAAGCCATCTGAGTTGATGTATCCAGTTCTGCACCCAAAAATGTTATCCTTTGGGATGGTACTAGTCTTGACTTTTGCATGTTGACTGTGTATCCCAAGGCTTGCAACAGTTGTATGACATTTTCCAAATCTTTTGTTAATTTTGCCTTGTTGTACGCTTGTACTAGGCAGTCGTCCAGGTATGGGTAAATTTGAATTCTCTGAAGCCTGCAATGAGCAATTACTGATGCCAGGCATTTCGTGAATACTCTGGGCAGTAGATAAGCCAAAGGGCAATGCTGAGAATTGATAATGCTCTGATCCTGCAAGAAATCTGAGGTGTCTTCTGCAATCTGGTCGTATAGGGACGTGCAGGTATGCCTCCTTGAGATCTAGAGTCACCAGCCAAGACTCCTTGCCCAGCATGGGAAGAAGTTGCTGGAGGGTCAGCATTTTGAATTTTGGAACAATGAGGTATGTGTTCAGTGCGGACAAGTCGAGAATAGGTCTCCATTGATTTTCTTTTCTTGGTACAAGGAAAAGCCTGGAGTAAAAACCTTGGCCTTGCTCCATAGGTGGTACCTTTTCTATAGCTCTCATCCTTAGTAAGTTGTTGATTTGTCTTTGAGCCTCTGTTTTTTGGCTTGGTGGTAGGTTTGGCATTCCTCTTTTTTTTGGTAGAGTGTGGAAGTGAAACCTGTAGCCCTTGTCTATTGTTTGTAAAGTCCATTTGTCTCCTGTAATGCAATGCCAGTTGTCGGAAAATAAGGCTAGCTTTCCGCCCAAGGGTGCTTCCAGTTGTTCCCTGGTAGGCGGAACCAGAGCCAAGTCATTGTGTCTGTCCTGTTGAAGTGGTTGTAGTTGAATCTGTGGCAGCACTTCTCTGGTTGGCAGGTTGCCACTGACGTCCCCTGTAGGTACCCCTAGATTGACCTCTGCCTCTTGGGCGTCTATTTCTGCCTCTCTGTGCTCTGGAGGTGTCTGGAAAGGACCAATTCTTCGAAGGCCAATTTCTGCTAAACCTCGGAGGTTGGACCTGTAAGAAATCCTTGACTGTTTGGACAGATTTTGCTTTTTCTTCTACTTTCTTTAGAACCTCCTGTGCAGGGGAGCCAAACAAACTTTGTTTCTCCAGAGGAGCATCTAGGAGTTTTGACTTAACATGGTCTGGTAAGGATTGTTCTTTTAACCAGGCATGCCTTCGAATCACTGCTCCAGTCATAGCTGATCTAAAGGAAGCATCCAGTGCATCATAGCCACATTTTAAGAAATGGTTACTGACCTGCTGAGAGTTATGTACCAAATCCTGAAGGGACTTGCGGTCTATAGGTTCAGGAGAGGACAGTTTTTTTATTTAGCTGGTTTAACAAAAATTCCTGGTACTGAATCATGTGAAATTGACAGTTTAAGGCCCTAGCCAAAAGAGTAGCAGAAGTATAAACCTTTTTACCCCATCTCTCTAATGCTCTAGATTCCCTTTCTGAGGGAAGAGGGTTTTTGGCAGAGGCAGCTGCCACACCTTTAGGGCCCTGTGAAATGGTTTCTGGGTCTGCAACAGGAGCCTTATACAAGTGGTAGTGTGTGTCCGGGACCCTGTAATATCTGTCAGGCTTGGCAGGGGCCGGAGGAAGAGAATCAGGGGCAGTACAGGCATCATTATATGCATCATCAACAACTGTTAGTACTGGAGGAATGGCTAAAGGCCTATGCTGTGGTAAGTGTAAAAAAGTCCTTAGCCTTTTCCTTGAATCTGAAAAATCCTGGCCCTGCCATTGGAAGTGTTCCCTCAGGGAATGTAGGGTTCCCCCAAAAGAAAATTCTTCAGGAGGAGAAGCAGAAGGAATGGAGTCTTCTGCATCAGAATCCTCATAAGGAGAATATGGGCCTTCCTGATGGTCTGAAATATCTGAGTCATCCGAGGAATAGTCTGTAGAGACAGGTTCCGGGGGTTCAGTCCTAGACCTCTTATCAGGAGGGGGTTGAGAGGCCCTGTCTGGGTGAGGTTGGGATCCCCTGATCAAAGAAATAAGATCCTCAGCCAGGCTGAGTATTTGGGAACTAGAGGTAGGCCTGTGTGAGGGAGTTTTAGCAGGTAAGGCCTTGGAAGATTTAGCTGCTTTAGCCCTGGAAAAGGCCTTGATAGACATAGAAGCAGGGGGTCTAGCAGCCCCACGTGCAGGGGTAGATATGTCTAAAGGAATAGTGTCTGACAAATCCTGGGTGCCTGCTTCTGTAGCAGTAATTTCAGTAGCAGATTCAGCCATGCTCTGTGAGGCCTTCGGTATCGGAGGCATGCTTTCGGCCGAAGGAAGAACCGAGGACTTGGTTTCAGCCGAAACAGAGACACTCGCGGTTGGCCTAACCGTGGTTTCAGCCGAAATTGCGGACCACGAGTGTCGGTCCTTTTCCTTGCGCTTTTTAGCTAATTGTGTAGTCGGAGTCTCCGACGGCATTTTATATGCAAAAGCGGGACCAAAAAACTCCTCTGCAAACTCCGACCGACGTCTAAGCGTCCGTCGGTTGAAGGAAGCACAGGCTAGACAAGCTGATACGTCGTGGTCTGGGCCTAAGCAAGGAAGGCAGTAAGAGTGGAAATCCTTATGAGGTATTTGTTTCCCACAAGTTAAACAATTATTTACTTTGTTTGACATCGGCTGAGGCAAGAAAGAGTCCCCAACGGGGTACTTAGCTTTTTAGAAGTCTTCGGTAGTAGAAATCTCTGGATCTGACCGACCGGCACTTGCGAACAGCTTCTGCTTCGGGCACCGCGCGGCAAGAAAGACAGAGGAAAATGGCGTCGGCTGATGCCTTTATACCCCAGCAGCTATGACGTTGAGTGAAGTGCGACATCAGCCGAGGCCAGACCCAGACTTTGGAATCCGGCCGACCGAAGGGCTGCCTGAGGCAGGACAACCCATATGTTAGGACTGCAGATGCATCCTTGAAGGACATCTGGCTTGCCCCCCTGCAAAAGACAAGCTTAAAGGAGAAAAGCAACGTCTGATATTTGCTGCTATCCTGCATTATCAGTTTTTTTTTGTGTATGTGTTTGGCATTATGACTGCTGAAATTTTAATAGGGGGCCTGAGGGAAGTGCAAATGGGAGTTTGCCCCAGGGTTGGTGACAAAGCACATGCGGACATCAGCTCTAGGGACAGGCATAGGACCATAAGCAGAAAAGCCCTGATGGCTGCCTGAACTGATGGTCTCTGAGTGGCTCTGACCTCAACGAGAACAAATGGGCCAAGACTGTTTCTCATCCTGTCAGAAATAAAAAGGCGAGACATATAAGTAAAGAGGGCTAACAGTTGGCAGTCAGGCAGACTGAGGTGAGGCACCAACAGTGCAAATACAGCCCTTCCTATAACTCAGCATTCAGGCATTTATGTGGAAAACAGTATTCCTGTAAAGTATGTACCTCTGCACATCAAGGACATAATGTTAAGATATCCTCCTAACATAGAGCATTTTCAGCATTTTGTTTTGCAAACTTACAACCTAAATTAAATAACTCTATCCATACAATACTGAAAAGTTAATGCACCTTCAATTACTTCACTAATTTAGGGAAATGAACTATGAACTTCCATTAAGGAAGTCCTTGACATTAACAAAAAGATAGCAATGGCTAGTACCTAGTTTTAATTCTCACCTAATAGTTCTGTTCAAAACAGTGCGGTAAACACTTCCAAACATGTAACATTACAAAACTGAAACACTAGATGTCTCATTAAATTTATCAGTGAGACAACCTCCTAAACATGGGACAAACAAGCTCTGCAGTCACAGCCAGGCACCAACTCCAACTCTGATGTCACTTCCTGTTTAGACAGTCAGAACAGAGGGGACTCTACAGTAATTCAAAGTAAATCTTTTTCAACTGTGTTTAATTTAATGCAGTCTCACCTAATGCAGACAAGTTATCTATTAGCACACTTTACATAGAAAATGTAGTGTATGAGGGCAAAGTTGCTAGAATGGGGGGGGGGATACAATCTGAAAGGTTTAAGGAGAATTGGAGATCATGTATGCACTTAAACATACCCAAGTGTGCCTGTCATGTTTACAGTTAAGGAAATGACAGAGGAGGAGAGAGGTTGGGCATTATGGAAAAATTATGATTTAATAGAGAAATTAAAGTAAGTTAATATAATACTAACAGGAATTACAATACGAACTGAGAGAAAAGCAGGCTTGTGGTTTATTTACAGAGACAGCCAAGGCAGAGAAACTGATAGAAGTAAGGAAGTGAGTGAAGAAGGGAGAGTAAGGAGATGTAAGGTATGAAGAGGTATTTGTTCACATTTAGGGATACAGTTTATCCTGGTGTTGAACAAGAACAGTGCCGGGCTTTAGCTAGGAAGTCTTCCTGAATGGTTTTGAAGGATGGGAGGGAGGGTTTTGTCCTGATGGATAAATATAGTTCCAGGCCTTAACAACATGGTACGAGTACAGACAATGCCCAGTAAATTTGACAGGGTGTGGACAGACAAGAGTTTTTGGTCAACGGATCGTAATGACCAACTGGGAACATAGTTGTATAGAATGGTATTTAGTGCTGGACAAGCAGATGGATTCTGGATAATTTTAAATGGTAAACTGTGTATAGATTAGTTGATGGGGTAGTTCTAACCAATTTAGGCTTTTTATTGCTATACAGTGGTGGGTTCTGAAAGGGGTACTTGCTGTAAATTTAGCAACTTAGTTATACCATTGTTAAAGTTTTGATTTTTGTGATGCCTGAAGGTTAGTAAATATGGGGGCACCATAAAGAAGTGTTGGGAGGAAATAAGTAGTGGCAAGTGTAGCTTTAGCTACTTCTGTGAAAAAGGTTTTGGCTCCATAAAGCATCCCTAGTTTTTTGACAAGTTTTTCTTATGAAATGTTGTATATGCAGTTTGAATTTAAGATTATCATTTGCTACTATCACTAATAATTTCCTATGAGAAGTGACTTCAATGGTTGTATTATTTAGACAGAGTACTTTAATTTTTTAAAATTTTGTTTTTTCATGGGAAAGGGATTTGGGGAAAAAGTATTTTTTTTTTTTGGGGGGGGGGGGTGAGTATGAGTTGAATCATAACGTCATGGTTCATCGGCTGTTAAAACATTGAGTAATTTTTTTTGGAAACATGCCACGTTGTTATATGTGCAAACGAGTGTGGCGTCACCTGTGTACTATATTACAAAGGCCTGTTGTGTGGATGTGTGGAGGATGTTGGTGAGAATGTTAAAGGTGGGGGAGAAAAAGGATAGCGCCTACTGGTACACCAGTGGTGAGCGGCAGATATGGACAGATGCTGGAGTGCCATTTTACTGGTATTGCATAAGTAGCCACTGAACCATAGAAGGGTGGGTTGAGACAGAGTTAATGAGGACATCTGAAGCAGAGGTTTGATGTGACAAACTGTGCTGAAGGCTTTAGACATGTGTAGAAATAAGGAGGTGACTAGTTTGATATTATCTCTAGCTTTATTGACAGTATCTATATAGATTAGAAATGCAGTATTGGTGATATGGGAAGGACAGAAGCCATGTTTGTGTGGGGATAGGAATTCTTCCTGTAGGAGACAGTTAAGCAATTGTTTCTGAATACATTTTTCAAATATTTTGGAGAAGGGGATAAGATTGCTATAGGTCTGAAGTTAGCAATGTCTACTGAATCCTCTCCTTTGTGAGAGGGATAATGGGTATCTTTTTCCAGATAGAGGGAAAGTGGGATTCTTGGACTGACCCATTTATAAGGATCGAGACAGGGTAGACAATGCTACTGGCTGCTATTTTAAGGTACTCACTTGAAAGGTCATCTTCTGAAGTACAGCATGGTTTGAGTTTGTGGAAGAGTAGTTTTACAGAGGATGTGGGCAGAGGTTTGAAGATGAAAGTGGATGTGGTGATATGTGGCTGCTGGGCAGGGTGAGGATTAGATGTTGAGGAATCATTGGTCACAAATGCTATGCTATTTTTGAAATAAAGTAGAAATGTATTACTATTTTGAGCGATGAGTTATTGGGGAAGAGGGGTTAGAGTTGAATTTATGGCCAGGATGCAAGATTTTTTTTAATGGCTGCCCAGAATTTTCTAGGGTTATGTTTACTATTATTCTGAAAATTATTACAGTATAATTTTTGCCTTCATTAATTTGCTTTTTTAGTATGATTAAGAAGCATTCTGAAATTTTCAAGATATTGTGTTTTATATTTTCCATTCTTTCCATGCTTTCTCTTTGTCCTGAATTAGCAGTCTACTCTTTTTGGATAGCCAAATTGCATTGTTTGTTTTCAGTCTCTTCCTTCTAGGAGGTGCAAGGCTTTTTAGAATATTCAGGAAACTGTACTGAATTAATTTACAGCATCATGAAATCGCTCTAATTAAATGTCCAAAATATGGAACTCTCTACCTGCCCACATATCTTCCATCTCTTCCTTAACACAGTTTAAAAGGTCACTAAAAACTCAATTCAATGCTACTTGGCTATGTTCTTGTATTAGTCCAGGCTGGTTCCCACAGTCATCTTCCCGATTCACTACTCTGTTTGTAGCTATTTTTTTCTTTTTTAAATATTCCCTATTAAACTGATTATGTCTTTCGTATTCATCTGTATGTACATACTTTTTTATACTTGTATCTTCTAAAATATGATGTATTTTTTTCAGTAATTGGCATAATCATTTTGTATACTGTGCAACTCTTTTGATCCTTATTGTTGATTACCCGTGCAGCTTTTCTCCCTAGGCCTCCACTGAAAAAGGATGTGTCCAGTGGACTTTCCTCGGTTAGCAAAAATAAAATAAAAAATCATCTAAGGGGAGGATTTTTCTGAAGTTCCAGTTAATAAAAGATATGATAGTAATGAACATTTTTGGGTTAAGCTTTGAAAAGTTGTGTTTTGTTTTATAAACATGCTGTTTAAGTGGATGTGTGACATGACTGGTTGTATAGTCTAGGAGATGATCACTGAGCCAATCAGACATTGTACCTGAAGTGTTTCGCTAGGTTATGATGCTAGGATCCAGTCTAATAGTGAATTGGCATTTTGCTATAATTAGTAGAACTATTAATTAGTTGCATGAAACCAAATAAGCTTACGCTAGATGTAAAGGAATAAGAGTTTATATCCAATCGACATTCACATAACCTAGTAGTATTTTTTCTTGTGGAATTGTTATGGATATTTAATGTTGGATATCTTCCAGTGTTGCTGTATTGTTGCCAAGAGGAATATAAAGAACAGTAATACATATTTGTTTATAATTGTTTAATTTCAGGAAAGTAATGTGAAGCTCTGCTAAACTGAATTTTGGCATTAGTTTGTTGTAAGAGGAAATGTGATTGTTGTTGGGAAATAGTAAAGCAAGATCACCACCTTTCCTCTTTATATAGTCAGTAGGGATATCATCATAGCCAGGAGGTGTAATTTTGGAGTCGTTTATGTTGGTTTTAAGCCGAATATCAGGCTTATGTTGGATAAGCTAGGCATGTAATTTAGCAATTTCATTTCTTAAGTTTCTAACATTTATGGCAAAAAAAGTTAATTACCCAGGTTGGGTGTTGACCGTTGTATAGTTAGAATACTGCGTGGAAGAGAATTGTCTGGGTGCTCATTGTGACAGGCAGGGCCAGGATTAAGGTGAATGTCTTCTTCTAGAAGCATTTAATTTTGTTTTGAGTTCAGTTGAAATGGAGTTAATGAGTCTATATTTGGACTAAAGATGAGGGGCATCATTAGATAGGTTTGGTGTGATGTGTGGAGAGTGTAGGGAGATGTATGAATAGATGTATAGGATGGAGACATCTTGACATGTATTATAGAGTCATGGTAGGACAAGAAATGGCCCAGTAGCAGGAGAAGAACAGAGGATAAGCTGTGGGGGGGGGGGGGAGACTGATTAAGTAATGGAAGGGATATGTATATTATAGCTGGCAGGTTGTGAGGAAGAAGGCATCAAGAAAGAAAAATAAGTTACAGGACAGAAGGATATTTAGTGGAGAGGCTGTCCTAGTATCTTCTCTGGAACCAGGAGTTTAAAAGGCTAGTGTATAAGAATGTAGTTAAAATAGGAAGAGGAGAGGGTTCATTTGGGAAAATTAGAAGATAAAAATGTAGTACAGCTAGGTGCTGTTAGTGATGGAAGTGACTAGGAGTGAATGCAGTGCAAAGCAGTATGACAGGAAGAAAGGTAGATGGGAGTGGTGCTAAGAGATTTCTTTTTTATTTAACATCTGTTTACCGAGAAAGTCCGACTTGGAATGAGCCAATTTTCAGCAGAGGCACAGGGAGAAGTGCTCCAGATGCATGTTTTTGTAACATGGGAGGAAAAGTACAGTTTTGTACCTTCCATAAATGTAGATGTTCGAGTGCTCATACAGCTGCAGTCATAACAGATGGGTTATCCTGCCGTCAGGCGGGTCCTCGGTCGGCCGAATTCCAAACTCTAGGTCTGGCGTCGGTTGTCGTCGCTTCTTCCCTGACGTCAGTGCGGCGGGGGTATAAAAGAGGCAGCCGACGCCATTTTCTTCAGTTTTTCTTGCCCCAGATGTCAGGTGCCCCCAGAAGGAAGGCAAACAATGTTATGCAAAAATGCAATGTTGATAAATCAAAAACAGTAGTTGCAAGCAAATATACCATAAAAGAATACCCCAAAAAGGTTATATGAAAAGTGTTTGTCATAAGGCCTGTCCTAAAAGGGGATGGAGGGAGGGAAAAGTACAGTTTTGTACCTACCATAAATGTAGATGTTCGAAGATCCACATTGCTGCAGTCCTTACATATGGGTAGTCCGCTGTCCTCGGTCGGCCCGAATACCAAAGTATTAGGCTGACGTCGGTCAAGGCGCTTAAAACTGACATCAGGACGTCAGGGTGCAAAAGCGCATGACCGACGTCATTTCCTCAGTCTTTTCTTGCCCCAGATGTCAGAAGGCCCTAACAAGAAAGGCCAAAGCCAAAAACCAGCAAAACCTAACCAACCACCCGTGCACTAACCATATTTACAATATGTACAACACAAACCACACCACCACCTTCAACAACAGAGGGGAAGGAGGGAGGGTATGGACTGCAGCAATGTGGATCTTCGAACATCTACATTTATGGTAGGTACAAAACTGTACTATGTTCTTCATCTCACATTGCTGCAGTCCTTACATATGGGTAGAATCCCAAAGCAGAGGTAAGGGAGGATGGCAAAACTATAAAGCATTAGGAGCTGCCAACATGCCCTGTAAAATTGCAGTGGCAAATCCAGCCCTAGATTTAGAGTAAAGTGGAAGGTGGTAATGCTTAGAGAAAGTATGCACTGAACTCCAAGTAGCTGCTTCCAAAATATCTTTAGTAGCCACCCCTTAAAAAGCTGTAGAAGTGGCAGTAGCCCTAGTGGAATGAGGCCTAATCCCAGCTGGAATCTCCTTACCATGATGGGAATAACAGAAAGCAATACAAAAACCAATCCACTTAGAAATAGTTTGTTTTGAAATAGGTTTGCCCTGAGAACCCAAAGCAAAAGAAACAAACAACTGCTGAGACTGCCTGAACCCTTTAGTTCTGCTCAAATAATATCGCAACTGTCTGTGTATATCCAAAGTGTGCAAAATCCTTTCCCTTTATTTTGGGGGTTTGCATAAAAAGTAGGCAAATGAATAGTTTGGTTTAAAGCCACACTAGAAACCACTTTAGGCATAAAAGAAGGGTTAGTACGCAAAGACACCCTATCCTTGTGGAAAATTAAGAAAGGCTCAACCGCCATAAGGGCCTGCAATTCAGAAACCCTTCTCGCAGAGGTAATGGCCAACAAAAAAGCAGTCTTCCATGATAAATATTTCAACTCTGCCGATGCTGCAGGCTCAAAAGGTTGTAGAGTGAGTTTCTCCAACACAAAATTGAGATCCGAAGCAGGAGTAGGAGCTCTACGTGGGGGTCTTATATTCTTTGCCCCTCTAAGGAATTGCTTAAACAAAGGCTGAGAAAATAATGGTGGGTCACAGTCATAGTGAGCAGAAATTGCTGCAGCATGAACCTTTATAGAGGAGAAGGACAAACCTTTGTCCAATAACTCAGTAAGGTATTGAAGCATAACACTTAAATTAGGTTTAGAAACATCAAAGTCCTTTGCTGTACTCCAAAATAAAAATCTCCTCCATTTATCTGTAAACTTTCCTTGTACTAGGCCTTCTGGCCTCCAGAATAACATTCAAAACTTGTTGTGGAAGCTGAGACCCTCCAGGGTTTAAAACAGAATATGCCAGGCTGTCAGATGTAGAGAATGAAGTTTGACATTGAGTAAATGACTGTTCTCCTGAGACAGCAGGTGAGGAATCAAAGGCAACGGCCATGGAGGCTCCTGTACCAGACTTCTCAGTAATGGGTACCAGTGCTGTCGAGGCCAATCTGGAGCTATTAAAATCATGTTTGGCTTGTCCTGTCTGACCTTCAGCAGTACCTTTGGGAGGAGAGGCAGAGGTGGAAAGGCATACACGTGAAGATTGCTCCAATTGAATGAGAGAGCATCCACTTTCCAAGCTGTGGGATGAAACCTTTTGTGCAAAACTTTGGCAGCTGGTAATTTAGTGGAGAAGCGAACAGATCTATGTCTGGAGTTCCCCATAACACTGTCAATGTCTGAAATACATGAGGATCCAATTTCCACTCGTGGGGATCCATAATTTGTCTGCTCAACACATCTGCTAAGGAGTTCTGTGCTCCTGGCAGAAACCTTGCCTGAAGATTTAGCTGTAAACTGAGAGCAGTCTCCCACAAAATCATTGCTTGTCTGCATAGAGGATAAGAATGTTCCCCTTGCTTGTTGATGTACCACATGACAGTTGTGTTGTCTGTTTGAATCAACACCTGCCCTGGAAGAAGTAAATCCTTGAAAGCTATCAATGCAAATTGGACTGCTAACATCTCCTTCAAGTTGATATGTAGATGTTGAAGTCTGGCAGGCCACGTGTCTTGTACCCATTTTCCATTTAGATGAGCTCCCAAGCTTTGTCTGAGGCATCTGTCGTTAAAATCTGACTCGCCTCTGGCGGGTCACAGAGAGTCCCTTGTTTAGGTGACATTCCTGAGCCCACCACAAAAATTCCTTTGCATGCAAGGTATTATCTGAATGACAGTGTCCAAATCTTGGCAGTGCTGTGTCCAAACATTCTTGAGATACCATTGTAGCTTCCTCATATGCAGTTTGGCATTGGGAAGTACCAGAATACAAGATGCCATGAACCCCAAGGCTTGAAGGACTGTCCTTGCAGTCAGCCTGGACTGACGAGACAACTGGTGGAAGTAAAGAGAAAGATTCTTTTGTTTGTCCGGGTCAAAAAGGCCATCTGGGATGCTGTATTCAGTCTCACACCCAGAAAGCACATGTCCTGAGAGGGTACTAGACTGGACTTTATTTCGTTCACAGAATACCCCAGGCATCTTAACACTGCCATCACATACTGTAAATGATGAAGAAGTTCGTCCTTTTCTTGGGCTAGAGTCAGGCAATCGTCCAAATAAGGATAGATCTGTATTCCTCTTAGCCTGAAGAAAGCTACCACTGGAGCCAGAACCTTCGTGAACACTCTGGGAGCAGTAGATAAGCCAAAGGGCAATGCAGAGAACTGATAATGTGAAGTCCCAGCCCGAAAACGCAGATACTTCCTGCAACTGGGCCTGATAGGAACATGAAGGTAAGCCTCCTTGAGATCCAGAGTCACCATCCAGTGATCTTTGCCCAGCAGAGGTAAAAGCTGTTGTAACGTCAACATTTTGAACTTGGGAATGTCCAGATATGTGTTGAGGATAGATAAATCCAAAATTGGTCTCCACGTGTTTCCTTTCTTTGGTACTAGAAACAGGCGAGAATAAAATCCTAGGCCCACTTTTGGCAGAGGGACCGGTTGTATGGCCCCTATTTGAAGTAGTAGAGAAATTTGTTTGCGAGCCTCTAGTCTTTGCTGAGGAGGAACGTCCGGCATGCCTTTGAAAGGAGGCAAGGTATGGAAATAAAACTTGTAACCCTGGTGTATGATATCCAATACCCATTTGTCTTGGGTAATCAACATCCAATTTTCCTTGAAGAGTGCTAACCTTCCTCCCAAAGGTGCTGCCAGGCAAGAAGGATCTGGCAGCTGAAAAATAGGTCATTGGGCCTGTTTACGAAAGGACTGGCCCCTGCCCTCACCGAAGATTGTGCAGGTGAACTCCTGTTCTAGGCCTGAAAGAACTCTGAGCTCTGCCCCTACCACGCCTAGATCTACCCCTAGACTGAGAATCATAAGAAGGATACGCCCACCCCTTAGCAGGCCAATTCCTACTAAACTTCAGAGGCTGAACTTGCAAAAATCTTTAACAGCCTGCATAGACTTAGCCTTGTCTTCCATTTTCTTCAAGACTGACTCCACAGGTGAACCAAACAACACATCAGACTGCAAAGGAGCATCCAAAATCCTTGTCTTAACATGGTCAGATAAATTCTGATCCTTCAGCCAGGCGTGCCTCGAAGAACTGAGCCAGTGGCAGCCACCCTAGACGAGGCCTGCACAGCATCAAAACCACACTGTAATGAATGCTTACCCACCTGTTCAGAGACATGCACCAAATCTTGTAATTCTTTACACTCAATGCCTTCCGCCAGAGCATCCACCTTAGACTTCAATTGAGAAAGAAGAAAGTTTTGATATTTCAACATATGAAACTGGCAATTCAAAGCCCTCATAGCTAAGGTAGAAGATGTATAGACCTTCTTTCCCCATCTATCCAAAGCTCTGGCTTCTTTATCTAGAGGAACCGGATTTTTTACAACAGAGGCCTTGACACCCTTAGGTCCCTGACTAATAGTTTCTGGGTCCGCCCTAGGACTCTTATAAAGATATTTATGAGCCTCAGGCACCCTGTAATACCTATCCGGTTTAACAGGAGCAGGAGGCAGAGAATCAGGATTAAGTGAAGCCTCTGCAAACACATCTTCCACAACATCCAGAACAGGGGATATAGCCAAGGGCCTATGCTGGGGTAACAGCTAAAACTCCCTAAGCCTTTTCCTAGAATCAGAGAAGTCCTGACCTTCCCACTTAAAATGTTCCCTCATAGAATGAAGTGTCTCTGAAAAAGAAAAATCCTCTGGAGGAGAAGCAGAAGGAGTGGAATCATCTGTATCAGAATCAGAATAAGGAGAGTACTCCTGCAAGTCTTCAGCTGAAGACTCTGAAACATCCGAAGCCTGCTCAAAACTTCCCAACTCTGGCTCCACCCTAGGCCTCTTATCAGGAGGGGGCAAAGAACCTCTAATCAGAGTAATCAAATCTTCTGCCATTTTAAGCATGTGCTTCTTAGGCACAGACCCTGCTGAACTAGGAGTGACACCAACAGAAGCTAAAACTGGCCTGCCTCTGGGAGAAGCCTTGGAAACAGAAGGAGAAGGCCTAACCACCCTAGGAAGGGAGGGATTACAGTAACTTGAGAAGCCCCTTCAGCCTGACCTGCCTCCTGAGAGACCACCTCCTGCAAAATCAAAGTCTCCCCCTGAGACTCCAGAGAAGTCTCCGTCGGAACCACCGGTTCCACTGAAGCCTCTAAAGAACCGGCGTCTGGAACGGACGACTCATCTTGCCTGGGTTTAACTGCTTTGTCTTTGCGCTTCTTCAGAAGCGGCCGGAGAATCCGGACGGCATATTATAATTGCACCGCTTCCCAAAGACCAGCCTAGCACAATCTAACCTTCGCAATAGTGCGTTTATTGAACCTAGCACAAAAGCGACACCCAACAACGTCGTGCTCAGGCCCCAAACAAGGAATACACAAAGAATGATAATCCCTATGCGGTATCTGTTTCCCACAAGAAATACAGTTATTCACTTTTTCTGACATCCGGTAAAACACTGAGGCAAGAAAAAAACAAAATATTCCCAACAGGGTACTTAGCCAACTTGGATTCGGTCTGAAACTCCAAATTCGAAAAATTTCAGAACGCCGAACGGCACTTGCAACGCTGCTTCTGCATCGGACCATGCGGCAAAAACGACTGAGGAAATGACGTCGGTCATGCGCTTTTGTACCCTGACGTCCTGATGTCAGTTTTAAGCGCCTTGACCAACGTCAGCCTAATACTTTGGTATTCGGGCCGACCGAGGACAGCGGACTACCCATATGTAAGGACTGCAGCAATGTGAGATGAAGAACATCCTGGACTGCTGCTGTATGAGCACTCGAACATCTACATTTATGGTAGGTACAAAACTGTACTATGTTCATCGTGCATACAGCTGCAGTCATAACAGATGGGTAGAATCCCAAAGCTAAGTAAGGGTGGTAGGCACTAAGAGGAAAGTACAGTTTTGTACCTAACATAAATGTAGATGTCCGATAGGTATGCATCTGCAGTCATCACATATGGGTTGTCCTGCCTCAGGCAGCCCTTCGGTCGGCCGGATTCCAAAGTCTGGGTCTGGCCTCGGCTGATGTCGCACTTTCCCCGATGTCAGAGCGTCTGGGGTATAAAAGCATCAGCAGACGCCATTTTCCTCAGTTTTTCTTGCCCCAGATGCCAGGTGCCCTCTAAGGAAGGCTAAAATTTGGAGATATGCATTGCAAAAAGAAATCCAAACATACACAGTACTATAAAAAACAAATACACCATAATAGATCCCCCCAGCTAGCTATAAGAAGGGTAAGTACCCAAGAAGTATACCACAGAGGGAAAGGAGGGAGGGTAAACCTGACTGCAGATGCATACCTATCGGACATCTACATTTATGGTAGGTACAAAACTGTACTATGTCCTTCAAGGATGCATCTGCAGTCATCACATATGGGTAGAATACCATAGCCAATCTGGGGGTGGAGGTGCTAAGTAAAGGATGGTGTAGTTAAGATACCCTGCAGGACTGCCGTAGCAAAGCCTGCTCTGGATCTGGAGTATAAAGGTAAATTGTAATGCTTGGCAAATGTATGCACGGAGCACCATGTAGCAGCTTCTAAAATGTCCTTGGTAGCCACCCCTCTTAGGAAGGCTGTGGTGGTGGCTGTGGCTCTCGTGGAATGAGGTCTAATGTTAGCTGGCACAGTTTTTCCATGAAAGGAGTAACAAAAACGAATGCAATTTCCTATCCATTTTGAAATTGTCTGTTTGGAAATTGCTTTTCCTTGTGCCCCAGCAGCATATGCTACAAACAACTGGTCAGTCTTTCTGTAACTTTTAGTTCTGTCCAAGTAGTAGCGCAATTGTCTGTGTATGTCCAGGGTGTGCAGAAGTTTCTCCCCTTTATTTTGTGGTTGTGGGAAGAATGTAGACAAGTGAATAGCTTGGTTCAAAGATACCCTGGATACCACCTTTGGCATAAATGTAGGATTGGTTCTTAAAGAAACTCTGTCCTGATGAAAGATAAGAAATGGCTGCACTGCCATTAAAGCTTGCAACTCAGATACTCTTCTTGCTGAGGTTATGGCCAGAAGTAAGGCAGTTTTCCAAGACAAACTGTAGATCTGCTGATGCTGCTGGTTCAAAGGGAGGAAGTGTTAGTTTTTCCAACACCAAGTTAAGGTCCCAAGTAGGTAGAGGTGGTTTCCTTGGAGGATTGATGTTTTTGATTCCTCTTAGAAACTGTCTCAGGAGAGGATGAGAGAAAACAGGTGGATTAACATTGTATTCTGATGAAATTGCTGAGGCATGTATCCTAATGGAAGAGTAAGACAGGCCATTGTGGAACAATTCTGCCAAATATTCTAGTATATGTGCCATGTTCATCACCGTCACATCTAGGCCCTTTGCTGTGTTCCAAGTGTGAAATCTTTTCCATTTTGCTGAGTATGCTTTCCTTGTGGAAGGCCGGCGAGCTTCCATAATAATATCCTTCACTCTCTGGGATAGGTTATTCTGTGGAGGAGTCATGGTATTCTCCAGGCAGTTAGCTGCAAGGTTTTCAGGTTGGAATGCAGAGTCTTGAAATTGTGCTGCGTCAGTAGAAGTGGCCATAGGGGAGAGGCCACGGTTTCATCTGTGACATGCTCTTTAACAGTGGATACCAGTGCTGTCTTGGCCAGTTTAGAGCTATCAGAATCACTCTTGGCTGCTCTGTCCTGATCTTCAGTAAGACCTTGGTCATTAATGGGAGAGGTGGGAAAGCATACACTTAGAGCTTTCCAGCTGAAAGAGAGAGAGAGTCCACTTTCCATGCTTGTGGGTGGTATGTCCTCCAGCAGAATTTCTTCAGTTGATGATTGTGGGGTGAAGCGAACAGATCTATTTCCGGCCTTCCCCATGATTGTGTTATGAGTAAGATGATGTCTGGGTGCAGCATCCATTCGTGTGCATCCATGGTAGTTCTGCTTAAGCTGTCTGCCAGCATATTGTCTTTCCCTGGCACGAACTGGGACTGCAGCTGTATATTGAGTTTCAAGGAAAGTTCCCATAGATTCATTGCCAGTCTGCAAAGAGGGTAGGAATGGGTGCCTCCTTGCTTGTTTATGTACCACATAACTGTGGTGTTGTCTGTCCTTATGAGCAGGTGGCCTTGATGAAGGAAAGGTTTGAAGGCCTCAATTGCATGTGTCACTGCAAGCATTTCCTTTTGGTTTATGTGCATGCGCAGCTCTCTGTGACCATAGCCCTTGGATACATTTGCCCTCCATGTGCGCTCCCCAGCCTTGGTCTGAAGCGTCCGTGGTGATGGTTTGGTTGGCTCTTGGTTTGCTGAAGGGCAACCCGCTGTTCGACTGGCAGGCTTGAGCCCACCACAGAAATTCCTTTTGAAGGCATGGAATGAGTGGGATCAAAGTTTCCAAGCTGTGGCTGTGCTGAGTCCATAGACTCCTTAGGTACCATTGTAATTTTCTCATATGCAGCCTTGCTTGTGGAATCAGAAGAATGCAAGATGCCATGTAACCCAGGGCCTGCAGGATTTTCCTTGCAGTTAGCTGAGTTTGTCTTGTCAGATTCTTGAAGTAATCCGGTAGTTGTTTTTGTTTTTCTTCTGTGAGAAAGGCCATTTGGGTGGTTGTGTCTAGATCCGCACCCAGAAAAGTTATTCTTTGGGATGGAACAAGTCTTGATTTGTGGATGTTGACTGTATATCCCAAGGCCTGTAGTAGGTGGATGGCATAGTCCAAGTCCTTTAACAAAGTTTGCTTGCTGTCCGCTTGTATAAGGCAGTCGTCTAGATATGGGTAGATTTGAATCCCCTGAAGTCTGCAATGTGCAATTACTGATGCCAGGCATTTCGTGAATACTCTGGGCGCAGTAGATAAGCCAAAGGGCAATGCTGAGAATTGATAATGCTCTGACCCTGCAAGAAATCTGAGGTGTCTTCTGCAACTTTGTCGAATAGGGACATGCAGGTATGCCTCCTTGAGGTCTAGAGTCACCAGCCAAGACCCCTTGCCCAGCATGGGAAGGAGTTGCTGTAGAGTCAGCATTTTGAATTTCGGCACAATGAGGTAAGTATTCAGTGCGGACAAGTCGAGAATAGGCCTCCATTGGTTTTCTTTTCTTGGAACAAGGAATAATCTGGAGTAAAATCCTTGGCCTTGTTCTGTAAGAGGTACCTTTTCTATGGCTTTCATTTGAATTAAGTTGGTAATTTGCTTCAAAGCCTCTGCCCTCTGATTTGGTGACAGGTCTGGCATGCCTTTTCTTCTTGGCAATGTGTGGAAATGGAACCTGTATCCTTTGTCTATTATTTGCAGTGTCCATGTGTCCCTTGTAATGCTGTGCCAATTTTTTGAGAATAAAGAAAGCTTTCCGCCCAAAGGTGCTTCTAATTGAGCCCTGGTCGGCGGAGTCAAAATAAAGTCATTGAGTCTGTCCTGGTGTAGCAGTTGTAGTTCCTGCACTACCTCTCTGGTTGGGAGGCTGCCACTGACTGCCTCTGTAGGAGCCTCTAGCACGCCTATTCCTGCCTCTCTGAGATCTGTCTGAGTCCGGAAAGGACCAATTCTTAGTAGGCCAATTTTTGCTGAATCTCGGTGGTTGGACTTGCAGAAAGTCTTTGACTGTTTGCACAGATTTTGCCTTTTCTTCAAATTTCTTTAAGACCTCTTGAGCCGTGGAACCAAATAATTTTTGCTTTTCCATAGGAGCATCCAAAAGCTTAGCTTTAACATGGTCTGGGAGAGATTGTTCCTTCAGCCAGGCATGCCTACGTATAACTGCACCTGTCATAGCTGACCTACATGAAGCTTCCAATGCATCATAACCACACTGCAAGAAATGGTTACTAACCTGCTGGGAGTTATGTACCAGATCCTGAAGGGATTTGCGATCAAGGGGTTCAGTAGAGGACAGTTTCTTATGCAATTCATCTAGCAAATACTCTTGGTACTGTATCATATGAAATTGACAATTTAATGCCCTCATGGAAAGAGTTGCAGAAGTATACACTTTCTTACCCCATCTCTCTAATGCCCTGGACTCCCTTTCAGAGGGTAGAGGATTTTTAGCAGTGGCAGCTGCAACGCCTTTTGGGCCCTGAGAAATAGTTTCTGGATCAGCAGAGTGGGCCTTGTACAGGTGTAGATGTGAGTCCGGGACCCTGTAGTACCTGTTAGGTTTGGCAGGAGCCGGAGGGAGAGAGTCAGGGGCTGTACTAGCATCAGAGTACACATCATCAATGACATTCAAAACAGGAGGTATAGCTAAAGGCCTATGCTGAGGTAAATGTAAATAGGTCCTTAATCTCTTTCTAGAATCAAAGAATTCCTGACCCTGCCATTGAAAATGTTCTCTCATAGAGTGTAATGTCTCTCCAAAGGAAAACTCTTCAGGAGGGGAGGCCGAGGGAATAGATTCTTCAGCATCAGAATCCTCGTAGGCCGAATAAGCCTCCTCCTGGTGGTCTGACGGAGCAGAGCCATCAGTGGACTCATCTGAGGAGTGGGGGTCAGAGGGCTCAACCCTGGGCCTTTTGTCTGAAGGTGGTTGAGAGCCCCTGTCCGGATGAGGTTGAGAACCTCTAATTAATGAGATAAGATCCTCTGCTAGGCTAAGAATCTGTGAGCCAGTCGAACGTCTCTGAGAGGAAACCTTGGGAGGCAAAGCTTTAGTAAGTTTAGCAGCTTTAGCCCTAGAGAAAGCCTTAATGGACATGGATGCAGGGGGTCTGGCTGCACCACGTGCAGGAGTAGACTTGTCTAAAGGAATGGTGTCGGAAGGTTCCTGGACACCGGTTTCAGTAGGTAATTCAATAACCGACTCGGCCGGGGCCTCCAGGGCCGAGGAAGTCGGTTGTGCGGTTACGGTAATAGGAAGCAGCAAGGACTCTGTTTCAGCTGAGACCGAGACACTTGCGGTAGGCCTGACCGTGGTTTCAGCCGAAACCGCGGCCCACGTGTGTCGGTCCTTGTCCTTCCGTTTTTTAACTAAATGCGAAGTCGGAGTCTCCGACAGCATCTTATAAGAAAAAGTAGCCACAAAGAATTCCTCTGCAAACTCCGACTGATGTCTAAGTGTTCGTCGGTTGAAGGAAGCACAGGCTGAACAGGCCGAGACGTCGTGGTCTGGGCCTAGGCAGGGGAGGCAGTAAGAGTGGAAATCCTTATGAGGTATTTGTTTCCCACAAGTTAAACAATTATTAACTTTATCTGACATCGGCTGAGGAAAGAAAGAGTCCCCAACGGGGTACTTAGCTTTTTCGAAGTCTTCGGTAGCTGAATCACAGGAGCTGGCCAACCGGCACTTGCGAACTGCTTCTGCTTCGGGCACCACGCGGCAAGAAAGACTGAGGAAAATGGCATCGGCTGATGCTTTTATACCCCAGATGCTCTGACATCGGGGAAAGTGCGACATCAGCCGAGGCCAGACCCAGACTTTGGAATCCGGCCGACTGAAGGGCTGCCTGAGGCAGGACAACCCATATGTGATGACTGCAGATGCATCCTTGAAGGACATCTAGGAGGGGCTAGGATGCACTGCAGGACTGCTGTGGCAAAGCCCGCTCTAGATTTAGAGTATAGTGGGAGGTGATAGTGTTTGGAGAAAGTGTGCACTGAACTCCAGGTGGCTGCTTCCAAAATATCCTTGGTAGGGACCCCCCCTGAGGAAGGCTGCAGAGGTAGCTGTGGCTCTGGTGGAGTGGGATCTGATGCATGCAGGCACAGATTTTCCATGAAATGAGTAACAAAAGCTTATGCAGTGGGCTATCCATTTTGAAATTGTCTGTTTGGAAATAGCCTTTCCTTGAGCACCTGCAGCATAGGACACAAAGAGTTGCTCAGATTTCCTGAATGGCTTTGTCCTGTCCAAATAATAACAAAGCTGTCTGTGAATGTCCAAGGAATATAGTAGTCTTTCCCCTTTGTTTTGTGGATTAGGGTAAAAGGTAGGTAAAGTGGATAGTCTGATTCAAAGCTACACTGGATACTACCTTTGGCACAAAGGTATGGTTGGGTTCGTACGGAAACTCTGTCCTGATGGAAAAAGATGAATGGTTGCACAGCCATGAGGGCCTGCAGCTCAGAAACCCTGCGAGCTGAGGTGATAGCCAGAAGAAAGGCTGTTTTCCATGACAAGTACTGTAACTCTGATGAAGAAGCTGGCTCAAAGGGAGGAAAGGTCAGCTTTTCCAATACGAAGTTGAGGTCCCAAGCAGGGACTGGTGGTTTCCTTGGGGGTTTTATATTCTTTGCCCCTCTGAGGAACTGCCTTAAGAGAGGATGAGAGAATAAAGGAGGATCTGTGTTGTATTGTGCAGAAATGGCTGAAGCGTGGATCTTGATGGAGGAAAAGGAAAGTCCATTGTTTAACATCCCCGCTAGGTACTGTAAAAGTTGAGGTATATTTATTACCCAAGGTTTCTGTCCCTTCTTTTGATTCCAGGCACAAAATTGTTTCTATTTTGCGGAGTAGGCCTTTCTAGTAGAAGGTCTTCTGGCCTCCAGGATGATATCCTGCACCTCCTTGGAGAGGAGAAACTGTTGGTAAATCAATGAATTCTCCATGCAGCTAGATTTAGAGTTTTGAGATGGCTGTGAAGAGTTTTGTAGTTGTGCTGGGACAACAGAAGAGGGACTAGAGGTAGGATCCATGGTGGGTAATGTGTCAGGCTCTTCAGGAGCGGATACCAGTGTTGTCTTGGCCAGTCTGGAGCAATGAGAATCATTTTCGGCCTCTCGGCTCTGGCTTTTAATAGAACTTTGGGCAGCAGAGGAAGAGGCGGGAAGGCATAGACTGTCAATGTTGCCCAATTGAAGGAAAGTGCGTCCACTTTCCAGGCCTGCGGATGATAGGTCCTTGAACAAAAATTTTTCAACTGGCAATTTCTGTGGGTAGCAAAGAGATCTATGTCTGGCTGTCCCCATGCCTGAGTTATCTTTGTGAAAACTTGAGGATGCAACTTCCATTCGTGTGGATCTGTCATTTCTGCTTAGGTTGTCTGCCAGTGTGTTTTCCTTCCCTGGCAGGAATTGTGCCTGTAGTTGAATTTGCAATTCCAGTGCTGTGCTCCATAGGTTCATGGCTTGCCTGCACAGGGGGTATGAATGAGTTCCCCCCTGTTTGTTTATGTACCACATCACTGTGGTGTTGTCTGTCCTTATCAATAGCTGGCCTGGATGCAGTAGGTCTTTGAAGGTCATAATAGCCTTTTGCACGGCTAGCATTTCCTTTTGGTTGATGTGAAGGTGCTTCTCTTTTCGTGTCCATTTTCCCTGAATGCACTGATCTGTCATGTGTGCTCCCCAGGCGTAGTCGGAGGCGTCTGTTGTGATGATTTGAGTTGCTTAAGGTACACAGAAAGGAAGACCGGTGTTTCTTTGGCAAGCTTGAGCCCACCACATAAATTCCTTTTGAAGGCATGGAATGAGTGGTATAATTTCTTCCAAGCTGTGGCTGTGTTGACACCATAAGTTTTTTAGGTACCATTGAAGTTTCCGCATATGCAGCTTTGCACATGGGATTAGTAGGATGCAAGATGCCATGAATCCCAGAGCCTGCAGGACTTTCCTTGCAGTTAGTCTGATGTAAGTTGCCATTTTTCTGAAGTATTGAGACAGTTGCCCTTGCTTGTCTGGCGTGAGGTAGGCCAGCTGGGTGGTTGTATCCAAGGTGGCACCCAGGAAAATTATTTGTTGAGAGGGTATTAGTTTTGATTTCTTTTTGTTGACTGTGTATCCCAGGAAGTTCAACAGTTTTATTACAAACGCCAGGTGCTGCAGTAGTATGTCCTTGCTGTCCGCTTGGATCAGGCAGTCGTCCAGATATGAGTAGATTTCTATCCCTTGTGGTCTGCAGAAGGTGATTACTGATGCCAGGCATTTAGTAAACACTCTGGGCGCAGTAGATAAGCCAAAGGGCAATGCAGAGAATTGGTAATGGGTTGAACCTGCAAGAAATCTGAGGTATCTTCTGCAATCTTGTCTGATAGGGACATGCAGGTATGCCTCCTTGAGGTCCAATGTTACCAGCCAAGACTCCTTGCCCAGCATGGGAAGAAGCTGCTGTAATGTAAGCATCTTGAATTTTGGCACCTGTAGAAAAGTGTTTAGGATGGATAGGTCTAAGATAGGTCTCCAATCTTTGTCTTTCCTTGGTACCAGGAATAGTCTGGAATAAAACCCTTGACCTTGTTCTTTTGCAGGTACCTCTTGAATTGCTTTCATGTCCATGAGAGCTGAAATTTGTTTTTGTGCCTCTGCCCTTTGATTTTGTGGCAGGTTTGGCATGCCTCTCATTTTTGGAAGGGTGTGAAAGTGGAACCTGTAGCCTCTGTCTATAATGTCCAGAATCCATTTGTCTTTTGTGACAATATGCCAATTTTTTGAGAATAATGTCAGTTTTCCGCCCAAAGGTGCTGCCATTAAAGCTTTGCTTGGCAGGTGTAGGGGGAAGTCATTGTGTCTGCTTTCTACAATACTGTGATCTATCTTCTCCACCTCTTGGGGTTGGTGCTTGCCACTGTCTGGCTCTGAAAGATCCTTGAGGTTGCCCTCTACCCCTTGGACGCCTGTATCTGCCCCTTTGAGGTCTGTCCGTGGCTGGAAAGGACCAATTTTTTGAAGGCCAGTTTCTGCTGAAACATGGAGGCTGTACCTGCAGGAAATCTTTCACTGTTTGCATTGATTTCTCTTTTTCCTCCATTTTCTTTAGCACCTCCTCAGCTTTAACACCAAACAATACATCTTTTTGAAGAGGTGCATCTAATAATTTAGCTTTGACATGATCTGGTAAGGTTTGCTCTTTGAGCCAAGCATGCCTATGTATAACAGACCCTGTAACAGCAGCGCTACAGGAGGCCTCTAAAGCATCAAAACCACACTGCAAGGTATGATTATCCACTTGCTCTGCACCATAAAACAAATCCTGCAACTCTTTTAAATCTGGTTGTGTCATCTTGCTTTTCAGCTGAGATATCAAAAACTGTTGATACTTTAACATATGGAACTGACAGTTTAATGTCCTCATGGTTAAAGTGGCCAAGGTGTACACCTTTTTCCCCCACCTTTCTAAAGCTCTGGAATCTCTCTCTGAAGGTAATGGGTTTTTAGCAGTAGAGACCTTAATTCCCTTGGGACCCTGTGAAATAGCTTCTGGGTCAGCAGTATGGCTTTTATATAGGAACTGGTGAGAATCAGGAACCCGGTAATACCCGTCTGGTTTAACAGGAGCTGGAGGCAAAGAATCAGGATTAAGGCTGGCTTCTGTGTACACATCATCCAATATATCTAAAACAGGAGGGATAGCCAGAGGCCTATGCTGGGGGAGCAGAAGAAATTCCCTGAGCCTTTTCTTGGAATCCGAGTAATCTTGGCCTTCCCAGTGAAAGTGTTCCCTCAATGTATGCAGGGTTTCCCCAAAAGAGAAGTCCTCGGGGGGGGGGGCATGGGAATAGACTCCTCTGCATCAGAGTCTTCGAATGGAGAATAGGTATAATCCTGGTCCTCAGATAGTTCTGAGGTAATAGAAGCTTGATCTGAGGAAGGGTAGTCTTCCTCTAATCTAGGCCTTTTGTCAGGGGGGGTTGAGAACCCCTGATAAGAGTAATAAAGTCCTCAGCCATTTTAAGCATCTGTCTTTTAGGCATGGTGCATTGAGAGGGTGTTTGAGGAACCTGTTTTTTGGTTTTAATGGCTGTTTTAGATTTAGTGAAAACTTTAATAGAGAAGGAGGAAGGCCTGAAGACCCCTTGAGAAATGGCAGGTCTGTCTAAATTCTGAGTTTCCCCGCCAGGAGTGGCGTCGGTATCTGTAGTAAGAATGGGGGCCGAGGAGCCTGCGACCTCGGGTACTGAAGACACCGGTAATGCATTGTCATCTGTACTCAGGGGCTGCGTAGGCACCTCGTTGAGTACCGGAGAACTGGTAGTCGGCCTTAGCGTGGTTTCAGTAGGTGGTGCGGACCTCATATGTCGGTCCTTATCTTTGCGTTTTTTGCTCAAAACTGGAGTCGGAGTATCCGACAACATAATATAATTAAATTTTTTGCCAAAAAAGTGGAGGGCGATCTCCGCCCGACGCTTAATAGTGCATTTGTTGAATCTAGCACAAAAACGGCAGGCCAAGACGTCATGGTCTGGGCCTAAGCAAGGTATACAGAAAGAGTGGAAATCCTTATGCGGTATTTGCTTCCCACATGAAATGCAATTATTAACTTTGTCTGACATTGGTCTGAGGCAAGAAAAGTTTCCCCAATGGGGTACTTAGCTTTCAAGAAGACTTCGGCTGAAATACTTTCGTAAATCTCAGGAGTTGGCCGACCGGCACTTGCGAACTGCTTCTGCTTCGGGCACCGCGCGGCAATAAAGACTGAAGAAAATGGCGTTGGCTGCCTCTTTTATACCCCTGTTGCACTGACATCAGGGAAGAAGCGACAACCGACGCCGGACCTAGACTTTGGAATTCGGCCGACCGAGGACCCGCCTGACGGCAGGATAACCCATCTGTTATGACTGCAGCTGTATGCACGATGAACATCTGGAGTTCCCAGAACAAACCCACACTAATGCAGAGAGGACATGCATACTCCACACAGAAGGCACCCCAGTAAAGAATCCAACTAGAGAATCTCTTGCTGTGAGGAGACAAATCAAACCACTGTGCCATAAACTGAATTTGGGAATTAGGTAAAATGAATGAGGAATGTTTGCAGGATAGTAAGTCGGATTGATTGGCAGGGTTGGGGAATAACAGTCACAAGTGAAATGTGTATGTAGGAGGTATAACAGTAGAGTAAGGGGGTGGGAATCAGGGGTAGGGTAGGGGAAAGCAAAGCATAGCGATTTTTATTTTTAGACAGTGACCTGGCAAATTAAAACAAACTATTTACAGTTAAGAGAACGTCACTGATGCCTTAACTAGAATGACCTTCAAGTTTACTTCATTTCTATGACTGTGTATGAGTTCAGCTTAAGAACCTGACAAGTGTTGATGGACAAGCATGGGGGGATGGGTGTGGGTGATTACTCTGAGATGAATGGAAAAGTGGTTAGAATAGCAGGACTGAAAAATGAAAGATTAAGGATGCAGCTCTCTAAGGAAAGGAATTTGATAAGTGGGATACTGGAACATTAGTTAGAATAAACTTATCTCCAATATCATCAAAAAGTTACTGTGATTGGTGGTGGGAGACTAGAAAGAAAACTGAAAAAGGAGAATAACTGATCAAACACATGGCAAATGAAATTTAAAAAGGGTGCACGTACAGTGCAACATCAGGGATGAGATAACCAGGCTGTCGATTGTATTTTAATGAGTGAAGATTCTTACTATAATGTCTGAAAAAGACTTTGGCAGATGGGGTGTTTACCCCTTCAGGAGATGCGCAAAAAAGTAATTGGCAAAGGCAAATGAAGGGATGGCCTGTATTATGAGAGAATTTATTTATAAGGCTACAGAGACGGTCAAATGTGCTCTGGCAGGGCCTTAGATGTACTAATATATGCAGTTATGAAGATCACGAGGCAGTGACATTAAACTGGTGGAGGAGTATGAAAAAGCACTTTGCATGACTATGGGAATAGAAGACTGACAGTATGGATATGGGACGAGAAGTCTGGCCCCCATTAATCTAGAAGGCAAAGATGACATGATATGAATAATAAAACAGTACGACAACAATCAGAATAATACAAAAATAAAATGGATGTCAGAAAATGGCGCACTACTTAAACATGTCCAAATCTCAGGCTAGATAAAACAAAACATTTTAGAGAAAGTATTCCAAACAGGTGAATGAACTATCCACAAGAGTGGTGAAGTGCAAAACTGTGTAGTCCTGAAAGACAAAGTGTGATAAGTGGTATCAAAGGGAGGAACATGATGGGTCATCTGCAAAGCTGAAAAAAATAACTTCCTGTCAAAATATTCCCATAACAAGCAAACAAAATAATTGCAGAAACAAATGCTGAGTTGTGCCTTGTAGTAATGCCAAACAACAAGCTTAAAAAGCGCTCTCTTACTGGGCTTATGGCTTACAACAGTCTGTGTGTAGTAATATATATTCAGTGTATACACCCCAGCATAAAGTACAGTTTTGTACCTACCATAAATGTAGATGTTAGAGTGTCTTCACTGCTGCAGTCATTACACTTGGGTTATCCTGCCGTCAGGCAGTCCCGCAGTCAGCCAGAGTTCCAAAGTCTTGGTCCGGCATCAGTTGCTGTCACCTCCTCCCTGACGTCAGTGCGCCAGGGGTATACAAGATGCAGCAGATGCCATTTTCTTCAGTTTTTCTTGCCCCAGATGTCAGGTGCCCCCAAAAGGGTAGGCAATACATATTGCTAATAAAACATACAAAAAGGTAAACACAAAACCTTCAGTAACCAGCAAATACACCACATAGGTAGTATAGTGTAGAAAGGTATAGAGAAGTCCCAGCGAAGAAAGAGGGGATGGCGGGTGGGTAACCTGGACTGCAGCAGTGAAGACACTCGAACATCTACATTTATGGTAGATACAAAACTGTACTATGTTCATCGTGTTTCACTGCTGCAGTCATTACACTTGGGTTGAATTCCAAAGCTGAGTCAGGGTGGCTGGTTCTATAGAGGTTTTAGTGTGGCTATGAGGCCCTGCAGCACTGCAGTGGCAAAGCCAGCTCTGGATCTAGAATAAAGAGGCAAGTGGTAATGCTTGGTAAAGGTGTGCACTGAACTCCAAGTTGCAGCTTCCAAAATATCTTTGGTAGGTACTCCTCTAAGGTAGGCAGTAGAAGTGGCAGTTGCCCTGGTGGAATGTGGTCTAATGTTACTAGGTACAGGTTTCCCATGCTGTGTGTAGCAGAACCAGATACAGTGTCCTATCCACTCTGGAATGGTCTGCTTTGAAACAGCCTTTCCCTGTGATCCTGCAGCATATGCTACAAACAAGTGTTCAGTTTATCTGAAAGCTTTTGTTTTGTCCAAGTAAAAACATAATTGTCTGTGTATGTCCAAGGAATGTAGAAGTCTCTTTATTCTGGGGATTTGGATAAAAAGTTGGCAAGTGAATAGTTTGGTTAAGAGCCTCACTGGATACCACCTTGGGCATAAAAGAAGGGTTTGTTCTTAAAGAAACCCTGTCTTGGTGAAAAATGATGAAAGGCTCCACTGCCATTAGTGCCTGTAATTCTGAGACTCTTCGTGCTGAGGTTATTGCCAGACAGAGCAGTTTTCCATGATGCATATTTTAATTCTGCTGAATTGGCTGGCTCAAAAGGAGGTAAGGTGAGTTTTTCCAAGACAAAATTGAGGTCCCAAGTAGGTGTTGGTGCTCTCCGGGGCGGTCTTATGTTTTTAGCCCCTCTGAGGTACTGCTTTAGCAATGGATGAGAGAAAATAGGAGGATCTGTGTTGTAATGAGCCGAGATGGCAGAGGTGTGGATCTTAATGGATGAGAAGGATAGCCCTTTGTTCAGCATCTCAGTTAAGTATTGTAGTATCTGAGAAATGTTTGGGACAAGAGGGTCAAATCTTTGAGCCTGGTTTCAGGCACAGAATCTCTTCCACTTTTCTGAATAAGATTTCCTGGTGCTAGGCCTCCTGGCCTCCAAAATGACATCCATAACAGCTTTAGAGAGAGAGGTCTCAATCTCAAGATGCACGCACTCGAGGCCCTTCTCAATATGGAGAACATCGATGTCTGTGCTGTGACAGAAACCTGGTTCAAGGCTCCTGAGAGCACCCCAGCACTAACAGGTTTCACCTCATATCATGCGTTCCGGCCCCAAAATCCGGACAACACCAAGAAAGGAGGGGGGGTGTCCATATTCATAAAGGACACCCACACCTCAAGGTTGGTGGCAACGCATGATGCATCGGAGACCATCCAGGTGCAATTAACCATAGGCAAGACTGCTCTGCAATTTGTAGCATGTTACAGGCCACCCTCTCAAACTCAGGAACCTCACATGGCCTTCCTGAAAACATTGGAGGGGATAAATGTATCTCCAAACACCATCATACTAGGTGACTTTAACTACCCTAATATAGACTGGGAACACTACTCAAGCCCGAACACTCTAACCCAAAGATTCCTGGAGTTCATAAACTCAAATGCCATGGAACAACTAGTCACCATCCCCACAAGAGGAGAAAACATACTTGATCTCATCATCACGAACATGGGATCAAAATGTTCAACACCGAAGTATACCCCTCACTGGTGAGATCAGATCATAAACTAATCTCGCTGGAGGTCCTCATCCCTCGCCCACCTGAAACAAAAAAGACCACAGTGAAAAACTTCTCAAAAGCCGATTTCACACTTCTAAAAACTAGTGTGGTCTCCTTTAAGGCCCCTGAGCCAGTGGTAAACATTACTCAAACCGCTGAATCACTTACAAATGCCTTCTACCAGCACCTACAGGACTGCATGGATCAGGCAATCCCAAACAAAACTAAGACTCTCTGTACCAAAGGCAAGCGTCCAGTCTGGTGGACCCCAGCCATAAACAAGCTCTACAACAAAGGAGGAAGCTACTACAAGATAGAGCAAAATCCTTGAAAGGTAAGACACCTTTGATCATTATAAGTAAAAACTAAGAGCTCTCATAAAATCATCCAAGGCAAATTTTGAGAGAAAATCGCCAAGGACTCTAAAGAGAATCATAAGGCCTTCTTTAGCTATGTTAGAAACCTAGGAGGAAACTCCCAGATATGCTCAGAATTAGTTCAAAATGATGTGAAAATTACTGAACCTACACACATTGCCAACATACTGGCTGACAGGTTCAGTGCAAACTTCTCCTCCCCCAAAAGGAGAGATATCTATTCCAGAGGATTGTAGCCCCCAAACATCTCCAACGCCCAGGTGAGAACTGCCCTCACTAAGGCAAAAACACAGCATCCATGGGACGGATGGTGTCCCCGGCTGTGTGCTTCATGAACTCAATGAGGAATTAAACCCACAGTTAGGACAGCTGTTTAATCTTAGCCTCACCTCAGGATACGTGCCAAGGAGTGGCGCCGGCGACTGTGGTCCCACTTCATAAGGGCGGTGCCTCCACAGACCCTGGAAATTACCGCCCATTAGCTTGACAAGCCTTATCTGCAAAGCCATGGAGAGGATCATAATGGAACTCATAAATAAAGACCTAGGGAACTTGCAGACTTTGGATCCAACTCAGTTTGGCTTTGTCAAAGGCAGATCCTGCCTCTTAAACTTGGTTGACTTTTTCGAGACAGTCACCAAGGCCATTGATGAGGAAAGGCAGTCCATACAGCCTACCTCGACCTGGCAAAGGCCTTGACACAATACCCCACTCAGGTATCATCGAAAAACTCATCAGCTTGAATGTAAACCCATACATCACAAGATGGGTTGCAAACTGGCTAAGTGACAGAACCCACAGGGTCAGAGTTGCTGGAGCAATGTCAGACTCAAAGCCTGTCACAAGTGGTGTCCCACAGGGCTCAGTCCTGGGTCCACTCTTGTTCGGCATCTACTTTTCTGAAGTACAAGCAAACACAGGAGGGTTATGGCTGACAAAGTTTGCAGATGACTGCAAACTGGCGCCATAGCCGAAAACACAGCTGACACAGATATCCTCCAGAAGGGCCTCACAGAAATGGATAACTGGTGCCAGAGCCATGGCCTGAAGTTAAACGCCAAAAATGCATAGTCATACCCTTTGGGAAAAACAAGGCTACCCCTAGCTACCATATAGGTGGCAATCCACTGAGCACAGAAAAAGTCATCAGAGATCTGGGGACCCAGGTTGACAGTAGCCTTCGCTTGACACTCATGTTGCTAAAGTAGTTAGGAAAACCTTCTATATCACCCACCTGATCATGAAGGGATTCACATCTAGATCAAGGGAGGTCATCGTCCCCTGTACTCATCACTTATTAGACCTATGATTGAGTACAATGCCCGTTGAATGTATCTGACCAGACACCTGCTGCAGCTTGAAAGGCCCCAAAAGTTCCTCACCAAAAGGATAAAGGGTCTCAAAATATGTCTTATGCTGCCCGACTGAAAGAACTCCAGCTCTATTCAGTCTCATACCGCTTGCTCAGAGGTGACCTGTGCCTGACATATAAGGCCATGTCAAACCCAGATTTGATGAATATGCTTCACCTCAAAAACTCTAGATCCCTCAGAACCACAAGGGCGGGAGACTTAAACCTTGACACAGTTATAAATAGAACGTGCTGGAGGGACAGATTCATCACCCAGAGACTCCCTATGCTGTGGAACAAAATCCCGGTACATGTGAGGCAGAGCACCTCTCTGGTCTTGTTCAAGAGGAATCTTGACCAATGGATGGGAGATTGCAGATATACCCCAGGGATTACTTCAGCGTCACTGCTTGACAGAGGCACAGCAAAATGATAGGCATAGTTTTTATTCAAACTAAAGGGGTGGCGAAAGCCACATAACTATGGGCTAGGCTTATAAATGCCCTTGGGCAGATAGCCTAGTATGAACCTATGAACCTATGAACCTATAAGGTGTTGTCTGTTTGACTAATGAATCTGCCATGCAGCCAGGTTTAAGGTTTTGAGTTGACTGTGCAGGAGCTGATTGTTTTGTTGAGTCAGAAGATGTGGAATTTGAGGTAAAATCCATGGTGGGCCCTGAGTTAAGTTCTTTAAGATTGGGTACCAGTGCCGGCGTGGCCAGTCTGGAGCAATCAGGATCATCTGTGTTTTTTCTTGTCTGGCTTTTAGGAGTACCTCTGAAAGGACAGACAGTGGTGGGAAGGCATAAACTTTTAGGCTTTTCCAGCTGAACGAGAGATCTATGTCTGGGCACTCCCATTTTTGCATTATCATGCTGAAGACTTGTGGATTTAATTTCCACTCATGAGGATCCATGATATTTCTGCTTAAGTAGTCTGCCAGAGTATTTTTCTTTCCTGACAGGAATTGTGCTTGCAGATGAACTTGATAAGTTAGAGCTGTGTTACACAAGGTCATGGCTTGTCTGCATAGGGGGTAAGAATGACTGCCCCCTTGCTTATGTACCACATTACTGTGGTGTTGTCTGTCTTTAATAATAATTGCCCTGGATGCAGAAGGTCCTTGAAAGCTGTTAGGGCATTTTGGACAGCCAACATCTCTTTTTGATTGATGTGAAGATGCATTTGATCTGTGGTCCACTTGCCCTGAATACATTTTCCTGCCATGTGTGCTCCCCATGTGTAATCCGAGGCATCTGTTGTTAAAGTCTGCATGGCTGTGGGTAATGGGAAAGGCTGACCCTTGTTGAGGTGACATGCCTGTGCCCACCATTAAAACTCCTGTTGTAGGCAGGGAATTAGTGGTATTACTGTTTCCAAACTGTGACAGTGTTGAGTCCAAATACTTTTTAGGTACCACTGTAATTTCCTCATATGCAGTCTGGCATATGGAATTAGTAGTATGCAGGATGCCATGAATCCCAAGGCCTGCAGAATTTTTCTTGCAGGGAGTTGGGACTTGTTGCCATCAATTGAAAATACTGAGTCAGTTGTCCTTGTTTGTCTGGCGTGAGATAAGCCATCTGGGCCGTTGTATTTAAGCTGGCACCCAGGAATATTATCTATTGTGAGGGCACTAGTTTTGACTTCTTTTCATTTACTGTGTACCCTAGGCAAATTAGAAACCTTTTTACAAACGCCAGATGCTTTAGAAGAATGTCCTTGCCCTCTGCTTGAATAAGGCAGTCGTCCAGGTATGGATATATTTGAATTCCCTTTTGTCTGCAAAATGCAATTACTGGTGCCAGGCACTTTGTGAAGACCCTGGGCGCAGTAGATAAGCCAAAGGGCAGTGCAGAGAATTGGTAGTGCATTGAACCAGCTATGAATCTGAGGTATCTTCTGCAATTTTGTCTGATAGGGACATGCATGTATGCCTCTATGAGGTCCAGAGTAATTATATAGTAGAATTAGTGGAATTCTGTTTGAAAAATAATTACTTTGTATTTGATGGACAATTATTCCATCAGTTAAAAGGCACAGCCATGGGTGAAGTTTTTGCCCCCATGTATGCTAATATTATGATGTTTTTTTTTTTAGATGGAATTCTTATACCAAAAAGAATTTTTAAAAAATATGTGGTAAAATATTGTTGTTATATCGACGATTTAATTTTTATTTGTAAGGGGGGTAAGAAAGAAGCTAATAATTTTAAGCATGGCCTCCAAAAGAATGAGTTCTCTTTAAAATTTGATGGCTTTCAGTTAGGTAATATAGTGAATTTTTTGGACATTAGTCTTGAGGGAGGTAAGGATGGAAAAATTATTACTAAAGTATTTTGTAAATTTGAGGCGGGTTTACATTTTTTAGATGGACAGAGTTTCCATCCCCCACATTTATTGAAATCTTTACCATATGGTGAACTCATGAGAGTAAAAAGATTATGTAATAATACCACTGAAATTGATAAAGAACTTGATAAGACATCACAGTTATTTATTAAAAGAGGATATAATGTTAAAGAAGTGTCTCTTTCTCTAGATAAGGATAGAAAAAGTGGCATGTGTAAGGTTGGTAAAAATTATAATAAATATTATGGTGAAAGTCAAAAATTAAAACACCTAAGAAAAATTTACATGGTAATGACTTATGATTTATTGTCAGAAGAGGTGAGGCAGATAATCCAATTTTATTGGACTTCTCTATTTAAATATAGAGATTTGATAGATATTTTTGAAAAAAATGTAAATTTGTCATTTAAAAGAGATAAAAATCTAAAGGATATGTTGGTACATGCTAGATTTCTTACCCCAACGATTAGTTTGAATACAAATGTGAATTTAATGGGCACCTTCCCTTTCATGCCAATATACAAGTAAAACCTTTCAGAATATAAATGGAAGAAATTTTAGAAAAATAACACACCAAACAGCCGATACTTTACAGCAATAATCTCCTTTATCTTCACAAATTTTTCCCTCCTTTTTTTGAATTTAATTATATAATTAATTGATTGATTGATGTAATCAATGCATATAAAAACTGCTATTGTGCTGCATTGAATTGTGATCCATTGAAGGCGAAATGCCGAGGTACCAGGTCTTGTGAAGATAAAGGAGATTATTGCTGTAAAGTATCGGCTGTTTGGTGTGTTATTTTTCTTCATTTCTTTCTCTGCATCGTTTGGTTATATTTTACTTTGGATCCAAGCCGTACTTCATTTACAGTGAGTTCTTTGATGCTGAATCGACCTAATTTTTATGCCGAAATTTATTGGACTTTTTGAATTATGTCAGGTACTGAAGGCTCCGAACGGAGCGCTACATACAATGCATACAATACTTTGTTGTTTCAAGATATGGTGACGGAGCGTGACAAAAGGTTTACTAGCAATGATCCATGGAATTTGGGGGGGAACATAGATGCAGATGGTCGTTTTGCCCAGCTGAATAAATTGATGGCCAAGGAAGTTGCTTTGTATTTTGATACTAGACTTTTAGAAAAGTATGTGAGCCTTAACATCACCCCTAGAGGGTTACGTATTGACAAGCTGCCTGCTGCACCTTTTTCAGATGATGAATGTGATCTTCTAGAGGAGTGGAAACAAACCTCTCTTCTGTGTACCACAGGCTGGCTCCGTATACTGATAAAAAGGAATCAAAAATGTCATGATAAATTGAAAAATGAAATTTCTATGTTACAGAATGAACTCGTAGCAGAGGCAAATTACAGAGCTCAAATGGCTAACATAAGTGACAAAATGAATAAGCTAGAGGCAGATGTTGTGCAGAGAAAGCGCAACAAATTAGTCTGGGACCTAAAAGATTACGAAACAGGTATTATTTTTAACTGGCAGCGTGAACCTGTACGTAATCAGTCCAGGGGGAGGAGCTGGACTCGTAGCTCAAAACGCAGGAACTATTCAGCATCAGCGTCATCTTTTTCCTCCACAGAAAAGGAAAACATTGCTAAAAATGTCTCCTTTGCCAGAACTGCTGCTCCTAACCGAGTAGTCAATAGGGACATTGTAGAAGCTTCGAATGAAGGTTCTAACCTTAGTTCCACGGAGGACATAAACTTTCAAAATGATAACTACAACAAGGGGCGGAACGGCAGAAAGGGTCGAAACCGTTACAAATGAAGGTTTGAGAACAATTATATCCAATAGGATCTGTCACAATGTTACTTCCTTAGAATGTGTTAATTTATCGGATTTGTGCTTAAACCATGATATGCTGAATGTTTTGTATAAAGGGGAACAAATTTGTTCCTACGATTTTCCCTTCTTTTGCTGATGTTTACTTAGAAGTGAAAGCATTTATTCGCAAGCTGTTGTTAAGAGTATATTTCAAGAAATTTATTAATGTGGATGTGAATGTGAATATGAATTTGAATGAAAATGTCTCTAACTTTATTGAAACTGAAACTGAAGATGAAGTTTCTAATGAAATTGATTTTGATGACAGTTTATTGAATATGTCTATATATAATTATGAATATGATGAATATGGTGAATCTGATTGTTCTTTTGAAGAAGGTGATGTTTGTTCTACTCATCATAATACTGATATCAGTTCTAACATTAATTATTTGACAGGATATGGTAGATTAATGATGCCAAAATTTAGAAATGTTAAAAGTAAGTTTACACCTACCATATCTGTGCCAGCCATCTCAGTGTTTCAAAAAGTACTTTTAAAAGAAACAGAGTTAATGTTTAAGCAATTCTGCAGAGAGAAAAAACAATTTAATTTAAATAAAGAAGAGTGGCAGGCTTTAAAAGATCTTAAGGAACTGAAGAATGACTATGTATTCAAATGTGCTGATAAAGGGGATAATTGGGTTATTCAAAATAGATCTGATTATTGTGTAATGGTCAACAAATTGCTTTGTAATAGTGAAGAATACACTAAACTTAATAGGGACCCCTTAAAATCTTACAATGAAGAACTACTAAGTTTTTTGGAAAGGGGAGAACGATTAGGATTTTTTTCACATGCTGATGTCAAGAAAATGTATATTAAAGACCCTGTTACACCTATATTATATGCCCTACCAAAGATCCACAAAGACTTAAATGAGCCCCCTGGTAGGCCCATAGTATCAGGGATAGGGTCTTTTTTGGAGAATGTTAATGTCTTCTTGGATTTTCAGTTAAAGATCTATCTTAACAGGGTCACTGCTCACATCAGTAACACCCAAGAGTTAATTAATGAAGTATCTAAGATTTTTTGGAATAGTGACTTTTATTGGGTGACTATTGATTTTAAGTCCTTATATACAAACATCAATATTAGATGGGGACTTGATGCCATTCAAAACATGTTAGGTGAAGGTCCTAGGACTAGTTTTTTGATTTCCTTGTTGGAATTTTGTTTGACTCATAATTATTTTGTGTTCAATGATGAGTATTTTTTACAAACTAAGGGGACGGCTATGGGAGCTGCTTATGCTCCCACCTATGCTGTGATATATATGGATTTTTTTGAAAAAAAGTTTATTTATCCCACAGATTTTTTCAAACAAAGTCATCTTGTACAAACGTTTCATTGATGAACTTATTTTTATATGTAAGGGGGCTATATTAGAATTTTGTGAATTTTTTGAATCACTGAATACTAATGAACACAATTTATCATTTTCCTATGAGGTTAATCGAAATCAAATTAATTTTTTGGATCTGACCCTGTTTGAAAGAAATAATATCATTGAATTTAGACCTTACAGAAAAGATACATCAGTGAATATGTTTCTGCATGCTACGAGCATGCATCCTCCCCATTTATTGAGAGCCTTGCCCTATGGAGAATTTAAAAGAATCCATCAGCATACTAGCATAGAATCTGAGTTAGACTATGAGTTAAATGAGGTGTTCTTAAGATTATGTGAAAGAGGGTATGATAAAAAGCAACTATTGAAAAGTATGAATGATGTTATGAATAAGCATAAAACGTTCAGAAAGTTTGAAATGGATTTTTTGGGTTTAACCAAAAAAGATAGAGATGTGGAAGAGATATTTTTCGTAACTAGATACACAGCCTTTTCTGAAATATTTGTTTCCTTAATCAAAAGATTCTGGTACCTAGTTTGCGAGGATGACTCTATAGGTGAGCTTTTTCCACATCACATAACATTTTCATACAAAAAGGGAAAGAATTTAAAAGAAATATTAAACAATAACCTCTTAGTAAAAAGAACTTCTTATGCTGTTAATGTGGGTTCATTCAGATGTGGTTCATGTAGTGTATGTGATGGAATAATTAATGTCAGATCTATTAATAATATTAACCATAACCCCAAGCACTATTTCAATTGCAAATCTATTGGCGTTGTATATATACTTAGTTGCAGTTGCAATAACATATGGTATATTGGACAAACAAAAAGAATGGTCAGAGTTAGAATCCTAGAGCATTTAAGGGACATTAAAAATTCAAATTTATGTAGTCCAGTTGCTAAACACTTTTTTGAGGCTCATGAGGGGAAGGTAGATTGTTTAAAATTCAGCATTTTGGGTAAGCCCTTTTGTCATAGGGGTGACAATATTTGTGACAGACTATTGGAGCTTGAAACAAGGATGATTTTGAAGTTCAATACTTTAAAACCTTTCGGTCTTAATTTAGAATTGGGTATCTGATGAATTAATTAATATATTAAGTATTTTTGATATTTATAGTATATGTTTACAATCTTTATAAATTATATCATTAATATAATAAAACAATGAATGGTATACTTAGAAATGTGTGTATATATATATATATATATTTCATATAAATTTTATTTAGTAAGTATTGTGAGATCACTTTAAAAACATATATAAAAAAATGTTTCCCTCCTTTTTTTGAATTTAATTATATAATTAATTGATTGATTGATGTAATCAATGCATATAAAAACTGCTATTGTGCTGCATTGAATTGTGATCCATTGAAGGCGAAATGCCGAGGTACCAGGTCTTGTGAAGATAAAGGAGATTATTGCTGTAAAGTATCGGCTGTTTGGTGTGTTATTTTTCTTCATTTCTTTCTCTGCATCGTTTGGTTATATTTTACTTTGGAAGAAATTTTAGATCTACAGGAAAATTCTCATGTAATACAGAAAGAATTGTATATGCATTAAGATGTCCATGTGGAATGTTTTATGTGGGGGAAAGTAAGCGCACTTTTAAAACAAGGTTGCAAGAACATGCGAGGGATATTAAAAATGAAAAAGTTGAAAGTCCGCTTGCAATGCATTTGAAAAGTTATCATAATAGTAATCCAAATGGTATATTAGCTACTGTTTTAGAACATATTCCTATTGTTCAAGTTGATGTAAATATAAAAAAGAAACTTTTATATATAAAGAAACAATTTTTATATTGAAATATGGTACTCTAGCCCCTGGTGGTATTAATGTAGAATGCAATTGGAAAGTTTTTTTATAACCAATGAAATGATTAGCTAATTGAACATTTAATTGTTTAATTGATGTGTTTTTATTGTATAAATGTGTGTTATGTTGCTTTTGGTAGTATTCTCCTTTGAAGGCGTGAGCCGAAGCGCTAGAGACTACTTAATAAATCTGTGGTGGATCCTGTTTTTGGTAGTTATATTTGGTTTCTTTTTTTTTCTTTTTTCTTTTTAGTTGTTTTCTATTATCTTCTGCAATTTTGTCTGATAGGGACACGCACGTATGCCTCTTTGAGGTCCAAAGTAACAAGCCAAACCTTCTTGCCCAGCATGGGAAAAAGCTGCTTTAGTGTCAACATTTTGAATTTCAGAACATCCAGGTAAGTATTTATAGTAGAAATGTCTAGTATGGGTCTCGAGGCTTTGTCCTTTCTGGGGACCAGGAAAGGTCTCGAGTAAAATCCTTGTCCTTGTTCCTGCTGTGGCACTTTTTGAATAGCTCTCATGTCCATGAGGGCTGTAAATTTGCTTTTGTGCCTCTGCCCATTGATTTTGTGTCAGGTCTGGCATTCCTTTTAGCCTTGGTATAATGTGAAAGTGGAACCTGTAACCTTGACACACTATTCAGAACCCATTTGTCTTGGGTTATTGTTTGCCAATTTTGAGAAAAAAGTGCTAGTCTTCCCCCTAAGAGAGCTGCCAAAAGGGAAGTGCTTGGCATTCTAAGGGGGAAGTCGCTGGGACTGTTTCCTGTAAGGTTGTGACTTGTCTTTACCTCCTTTTGGGGTTGAAGCACCCCACTTTCGTAGTCTGTAAGAGCCTTGGGGCTGAGTTCTGCCTCTTTGGCGTCTGTATCTGCCTCTTTGTGGCCTGACACTGGAAAGGACCAATTCTTTGTAGGCCAAATCTGCTAAATCGAGGTGGCTGTACCTGTAAGAAATCCTTCACTGTTTGCATAGATTTTGCCTTATCCTCCATTTTCTTTAATACCTCTTCTGCCTTAACACCAAATAAAATATCTTGCTGTAAAGGAGCATCCAATAATTTTGCCTTAACATGACCTGGTACACTTTGTTCTTTCAACCAAGCATGCCTTCGAATCACAGATCCTGTAACTGCTGCTCTACAAGAAGCCTCTAATGAATCAAAACCACATTGCAGAGTATGTTTTCCCACTTGTTCAGCTGCATGCAATAAATCCTGCATTTCCTTATAGTCAGGATGTTCTGAACTTGTAATCATTTTCTGTTTTGAGACATTAAATATTGTTGGTATTTAAGCATGTGAAACTGGCAATTTAAAGCCCTCACTGCTAAAGTTGCAGAAGTGTAAACTTTCTTCCCCCATCTGTCTAATGCTCTATAATCCCTGTCAGAGGGAACTGTATTTTTAGCCGTGGAAGCCTTTACCCCTTTGGGACCCTGGGAAATAGTTTCTGGGTCAGCAACAGGGTTTTTATAAAGAAAATTTGCGAGAGTCAGGGACTCTGTAGTACCTGTCTGGCTTGACTGGAGCAGGGGGTAAAGAATCAGGATTTAAACTGGATTCAGAGAACACATCATCCACAATATCCAACACTGGTGAATAGCAAGGGGCCTGTGCTGAGGCAGTAAAAAAAAGTCTCTGAGCCTTTTCTTGGATTCTGAGTTATCCTGGCCCTCCCAATGGAAATGCTCCCTCATGGTATGTAAAGTTTCCCCAAAAGAATAATCCTCAGGAGGAGAGGCTGAAGAAATTGATTCTTCAGCATCAGAGACCTCATAGGGGGGTAAAGAGTATCCCTGGTCTGAAGAGGTATAAGAATATATGGAAACCTGGTCAGAGGAATTGTAGTCTGTATCCTGCCTAGGCCTTTTATCAGGAGGGGGATGGGTACCCCTGATCAGAGCAAGTCTTCGGCCATTTTGAGCACCTGTTTTTTAGGCATGGAGGCCTGTCCAGGTGAATGCTGTACTTGCTTTTTTGTCTTTAATGGAGTTTTAGACTTAGCTGTAGTTTTTATGGTAAGCTGTGAAGGTCTGAAAACACCCTCAGAAGCCGATGCCTGCTCAGCGGCTCCGGACCCATCTGAAGGGTTAGTCTCTGTAGGCCCAACGCCTAGACATCTCCATGTGGGAGTTGGAGGAGGCCTGTGGCTCTGAGGTAGTAGGTGTCAGGGGCTGCGAAAGCGCCCGAGAACCGGCGACTGGCCTAGAAGAGGCTTCATTGTCAGTTTTGGGCCTCGGATGCCTGTCCTTATCCTTGTCTTTGTGTTTTTTGTGTATTCCTGTCATCGGTTGTTCTGATGGCATGGTATAATTAAACCTTCGGCCAAAGTAATGGCGAGCAAAATCAAACCAACGTTTAATACTGCGTTTAAATCTAGCACAAAACAGACTAGTGACATCGTGATCTGGGCCTAGGCATGGAATACAGTAAAAATGAAAATCCTTATGAGATATTTGCTTCCCACAAGAAATACAATTAACTTTTACTGACATCGGTCTGAGGCAAGAAAAAGTTTCCCCCAACAGGGTACTTAGCTTTATTGAAGACTTCGGTTCTGAAAATCGAATTTGATACCTCAGGAGTCAGCCGACTGGCACTTGCGAACTGCTTTTGCTTCGGGCACCGTGCGGCAAGAAAGACTGAAGAAAATGGCGTCGGCTGCATCTTATATACCCCTGGTGCACTGACGTCAGGGAGGAGGCGACAGCAACCGACGCCGGACCAAGACTTTGGAACTCTGGCCGACTGCGGGACCGACTGACGGCAGGATAACCCAAGTGTAATGACTGCAGCAGTGAAACACGATGAACATCTTACTACTCATACATACACTACAAATAAATACACACACACATATATATATATATATATATATATATATATATAAATATACACACACGTGTGTACATATATATAACTTACTATATATATATATATATATATATATATATATATATATATATATATATATACACATACCACATATATATATAAATATACCACAAATATATATATATATATATATATATATATATATATATATATATATATATACACATGTACACACACAATTACCCATGCATACACTATATACATAAATATACATGTGTACATATATACAACTTACTGTACATACATATATATACTACACACAAATATATATACACACATGTATATAACTTAATTCACATGCATACACTACATACAAATATATACACACGTGTACATATAGATAACTTACTACCCATACATACACGACACACAAATATATACAAAAACATATACACATGTACTACCCATACATACATACATAAACTACACGCAAGAGGTAGCTACTCAACCACAGCCGGAGTACTGGTTTTGTCCACACTGAATGAAAACAGTATCTGTTATCCCCCCCTCCACAAGTGCACCTTGCAACAGACCTTGGTAACTGTAGACCCATAAGTTTAACCAGCCTAATCTGTAAGGGAATGGAATGAATCACCGTGGATCTCATAAATAAGGATATAGGCGACCTCCAAATCCTAAATCCATCCCAGTTTGGTTTTGTCAAGGGTAGGTCATGCCTTTTAAACCTGGTGGACTTCTTCGAGCATGTAACCAGAACCACAGACAAAGGCAAAGCTGTGCACACAGCCTATCTTGGCTTGGCCAAGGCCTTCAACACAATCCTACTTTCTGGCATCATTGACAAACTAGCCCAAGTTGAATATGGACTCCTACGTTGTCAGGTGGGTTGCAAACTAGCTCACAGATTGACAACACTCAGTCAAAGTGGGAGCCTTCACATCAACCAGCAGACCTGTCACCAGTGGGGTCCCACAAAGACCAGTGCTGGGCCCCCTCTTGTTTGGCATATACTTCTCAAAAGTTCAGACCAAATGGATAAGCTATGGCCAACTAAGGTTGTGGATGACTGCAAACTAGCGAATCCCTTAGCAATGTCAGAGTTCTTCAAAAGGGACTTACACAGACTAATGATTGGTGCCAAAGCTATGGTCTTAAACTAAATGCTAAAGAAAAAGCATCATTCCCTTAGGCAAAACAATGTCACTGATGATTATAAAATAAAAATAACACCCTAAGTGCCAGTTCTATAGTGAGAGGACCTGGGAACACAAGTTCACTGTGATCTCAACTTCGACCACCATGTGTCTACTGTGGTGAGGAAGGCATTCTACACCACTCACCTGATTAGCAAAGGCATCACCTCAAGAGCTAAAGAGGTTTTAACTCCCCTGTACTCATCCCTCATCAGGCCTATTATTGAATATAATGCTCCCTTTAGTCTGTACTGTCTAAACACCTGCAGCAGCTTGAGAGACCTCAGATATTTCTAATTAAGAAAATTCAGGTTCTCCAGCACATGTATTATACGAACAGACTGAAGTCATGGTCACTATACTCAAAAGCATATAGACTACTTACACACTAATTATGTCTGGCTTACAGAGCTATCTCTGACCCAAATCTTATGAAAATGTTGCACATCTGCAAGTCAAAGGGGACTACAGTCACCAATTCCAGAGACCTCAATCTAGTCTGTGACAAACAGGACCTACTGGAGACACAGATGCAGCTCTCGGAGATTACCACTTCTCTGGAATAGGCTTCTAATCCAGGTCAAGCAGAGCACCTTCATGACCCTGTTTAAGCACAACTTGGACAACTGGATGGGAAACTATAAATTTCTGCACGGATTGCCCGCGCTTCTCTCCTGGAAATAGTCCTTGCTAGAAAAGTCTTTGGCAGAGATGATCTCTCATCTAGTATTATATCAGGATTTAAGTAACATCCTATGAACAAATTTTTACACACACACGTGTGCATATATAACTTACTACCCATAACATACATACATCACACACAAATATATACACAAACACATTCATGTATAGAACTTACTACCCATACATACACTACACACAAATATATACACATACATACATGTGTACATATATATGCACCTATTTCAAATGTTGTCCAAGAATGGCTGTCACGCATGCAAGGATACTACAATGGATGCCACGCAGATCAACCACTTATGCCCATATTAGGCTTGGTGCATGAAGCCAAATCATGGATACAATTATATTTTGCCCTGCATCTTTGCCGTGATCTCAAGTCTCTGAACCCCAGATAAAGTGTACACAGAAATATGTCTACAACACAGACACTAAGTCAGGTTCCTTATATAGGCTAGCAGACTCAACCAAAGGCACACTGACATTCACAGTAAATAGAAAGCTCTATAAACAAAATCAAATATTTAATCGATTATTCTTTTATTAAAGATTTAAAAAGTCATACTACAGTATGAAATTCTTCTGACAAATTATGCATTTCATGTACAATGCATAAAAAGTGGGATATTCTCTCTCTCTCACACAGGTGAAGATGCAGTTGCACTCTTTAGATGTCAAAGCTCCACTCTAAAATTAGCAGTAAGCACAGTTTGTGATTTTACAAACAATCTCGGTCAACTGAGTTTCAGTTTAAAATGGGTGATTGCATTGAAAATGTCTGGAAGAGCAGATTTAATGAGGATGGTCCAATCACCATGGAGGAGACATGGGCTGAGGATTCTGAAGGTATGACATCACAACGGCTGAAATTGATAACCTGTAAAAATAAATAAATAATTTAGATTCTGATATCACTACTCTTCCACTTCCATAATATACAAGTTTGTAGCAAATGCAGACCAAAACACTGTGTGAAGAATTATGGCTAGACAAGTGTAGAAAAGGTTGCACTGTCAAAAATGAACAAACTAAATACAGCCATACTTAATGCAGGAATTTGCACCTGTCCACATATCTTTACTCATTTCCACAGTCACCTTATCTTTATAGTTCATAATTTCGCCTCCTTTGTTGACTATCTACACTTCGTGTCTGAAATGATAGCCAACTGTATGTCTGCAGCACACACCAAGAGGCAGTAGGCTGTTTTTGGTAGTGTGTAAGCAAAATCTGAGGGTACAGATACTGTAAATTACTACAAAGTTGAAAACCGGTTCACTTTGTACAGCCACTGCAAGACATTGTGTGTTATTTCATTTTCTTAAACAGGTTAGTCTCACTAAGCTGAAGACTACATTACAAGCTAAAGCAGTTTCCAAAATGCACATTTACAGACAGGGTAAGGCAGACAATCAAAGATATTTTTCAGGAGGGTGTGAGGAAATGAAACCTATGTGCTCACTATAATAAAAGAGCTGTTAAGAGTAGGTCCATTCTCCATTACAGCAGAACTAGGAGTGCAGGTATTCTTACCACTTGGCAAATGAAACTTTTTCAGGCCGCTAAGCATCCTCTCCCTCTCACATAAGGCACCATGGTGCCAAGCCTCTCTAGATTTTCAGAGTGACACACAAAAGAAATCGAAGAAAAACACAAGGATATAAGAGAGCAACTAGAGACCTGCTTAAAGAGAGGGGAAGGTGAATAGGTATGTTATGGAGGCTGGACCTATTTCTATAAATCTACTGCTATGACAAGTAAATAACTTTCATAGTTACGAAGAGGTCAAAAAGTACAGTTTTGTACCTACCATAAATGTAGATGTTCGAAGATCCACATTGCTGCAGTCCTAACACTTGGGTAGTCCGCTGTCCCAGTCGGCCCGAATACCAAAGTATAAGGCTGACGTCGGTCAGGGCGCATTAGTCTGGCGTCAGGGCGTCAGGGTACAAATGCGCATGACCGACGTCATATCCTCAGTCTTTTCTTGCCCCAGATGTCAGAAGACCCTAAAAAAATAAGGCCAAAACCAAAAAACACCAAACACTCCTGTACCAAATATATATATACAATATATACAATTTACAAAAGTACAACCCCACCCACACAACCACCCCTAAACACAGAGGGGAAGGAGGGAGGGTAAATTGGACTGCAGCAATGTGGATCTTGAACATCTACATTTATGGTAGGTACAAAACTGTACTATGTTCTTCATCCCACATTGCTGCAGTCCTAACACTTGGGTAGAATCCCAAAGCAGAGGTAAGGGAGGCTGGCAAATCATAAAGAAGCTGGAGCTGTCAACATGCCCTGCAAAATAGCCGTGGCAAAACCAGCCCTAGATTTAGAGTAGAGAGGAAGGTGGTAATGCTTAGAGAAAGTATGCACTGAACTCCAAGTAGCTGCCTCCAAAATATCCTTAGTTGCCACCCCTTAGAAATGCTGTTGAAGTGGCAGTAGCCCTAGTGGAATGAGGCCTGATCCCAGCTGGAATCTCCTTGCCATGATGGGAATAACAAAATGCAATGCAAAACCCAATCCACTTAGAAATAGTTTGTTTTGACACAGGCTTGCCCTGAGAACTCAAAGCAAAAGAAACAAACAACTGCTGAGACTGCCTAAAATCCTTAGTCCTGCTTAAATAATAACGCAACTGCCTGTGTACATCTAAAGTGTGCAAAATCTTTTCCCCTTATTTTGGGGATCTGCATAAAAAGTGGGCAAATGAATAGTTTGGTTTAAAGCCACACTAGAGACCACCTTAGGCATAAAGGAAGGATTAGTACGTAATGAAACCCTATCCTTATGGAAAATCAAAAAAGGCTCAACCGCCATAAGGGCCTGCAATTCAGAAACCCTTCTTGCAGAAGTAATGGCCAACAAAAAAGCAGTCTTCCACGACAAGTATTTCAATTCAGCAGTAGCCATGAGGCTCAAAAGGTTGTAGAGTAAGTTTCTCCAACACAAAATTGAGGTCCCAAGCAGGAGTAGGAGCTCTACGTGGGGGTCTTATATTCTTTGCCCCTCTAAGAAATTGCTTAAACAAAGGATGAGAAAACAATGGTGGGTCACAATCATAGTGAGCTGAAATTGCTGCAGCATGAATCTTAATGGAAGAGAAAGACAAACCTTTGTCCAATAACTCAGTAAGATATTGAAGAGCCACACTCAAATTTGGCTCAGAAACATCCAAATCCTTTGCTGCACACCAAAATAAAAATCTCTTCCATTTTCCTCGTACACTTTCCTTGTACTAGGTATTCTGGCTTCCATAATCACATTCAAAACTTGTTGAGGAAGCTGAGACCTGCTATGGTTCAAAACAGAATATGCCAGGCTGTTAGATGAAGAGAGTGAAGCTTGACATTGAGTAGATGCCCGTCCTTTTGAGACAATAGGTGTGGAATCAAAGGTAAGGGCCATGGAGGCTTCCTTACCAGACTCCTCAGCAATGGGTACCAGTGCTGCCGAGGCCAATCTGGAGCTATTAAAATCATCCTTGGCTTGTCCTGTCTGACCTTTAGGAGTACCTTTGGGAGGAGAGGCAGAGGTGGAAAGGCATACACATGAAGATTTTCCCAACTGAAAGAAAGAGCATCCACTTTCCAGGCTGTGTGATGAAACCTTTTCGTGCAAAACTTTGGCAGCTGGTGGTTTAGTGGAGAAGGAAACAGATCTATGTCTGGAGTTCCCCAGGACAATGTCAATGTCTGAAATACATGAAGATCCAGTTTCCACTCGTGGGGATCCATGATTTGCCTGCTTAACACATCTGCTAAGGAGTTCTGTGCTCCTGGTAGAAACCTTGCTTGAAGATTCAGTTGCAAGCTTAACGCAGTCTCCCACAAAATCATTGCTTGCCTGCATAGAGGATAAGAATGTGTTCCCCCTTGTTTGTTGATGTACCACATGACAGTTGTGTTGTCTGTTAGAATCAACACCTGCCCTGGAGGAAGTAAATCCTTGAAAGCCAGTAATGCAAACTGGACTGCTAACATCTCCTTCATGTTGATATGTAGATGCTGCAGTCTGGCAGGCCACTTGTCTTGTATCCACTTTCCATTCAGATGAGCTCCCCAAGCTGTGTCTGAGGCATCTGTCGTTAGAATCTGACTCGCCTCTGGCCGGGTCACAGAGAGTCCCTTGTTTAGGTGACATTCCTGAGCCCACCACAAAAATTCCTTTTGAATGCAAGGTATTATTTGAATGACAGTGTCCAAATCCTGGCAGTGCTGTGTCCATACATTTTTGAGATACTATTGTAGCTTCCTCATATGCAGTTTGGCATTGGGAAGTACCAGAATACAAGATGCCATGAACCCTAAGGCTTGAAGGACTGTCCTTGCAGTCAGCCCGGACTGATGAGACAGTTGATGGAAGTAAAGAGAAAGATTCTTTTGTTTGTCCGGGGTTAAAAAGGCCATCTGGGATGCTGTATTCAGTCTCACGCCCAGAAAGCACATGTCTTGAGAGGGTACTAGACTGGACTTTATTTCGTTCACAGAATACCCTAGGCATCTTAGCACTGCTATCACATATTCCAAATGCTGAAGAAGCACGTCCTTTCCTTGAGCCAGAAGCAGGCAGTCGTCCAAATAAGGATAGATTTGTATTCCTTTTAGCCTGAAGAAAGCTATCACTGGAGCCAGAACCTTTGTGAATACTCTGGGCAGTAGATAAGCCAAAGGGCAATGCAGAGAACTGATAATGAGAATTCCCAGCTCAAACGCAGATACTTCCTGCAAATTAGTCTGATAGGAACATGAAGGTAAGCTTCCTTGAGATCCAAAGTTACCATCCAGTGATCTTTGCCCAGCATAGGTAAAAGCTGTTGTAACGTCAACATTTTGAACTTGGGAATGTCCAGATAAGTGTTGAGGATAGACAGATCCAAAATTGGTCTCCACGTGTTCCCCTTTTTGGTACTAGGAACAGGCGAGAATAAAATCCTAGGCCCCTTTCTGGCACAGGAACCGGCTGAATGGCCCCTATTTGGAGCAACAGAGAAATTTGCCTGTGAGCCTCTTTCCTTTGCTGAGGAGGAATGTCTGGCATGCCTTTGAAAGGAGGCAAGGTATGGAAATAAAACCTGTAACCGTGGTGAATGATATCCAATACCCATCTGTCTTGGGTAATTAAACTCCAGTTTTCTTTGAAGAGTGCCAACCTTCCTCCCAAAGGTGCTGCCAGACGAGAAGATTCTGGCAGCTGAAAAGGCAGGTCATTGGGTCTGTTTACGAAAGGACTGACCCCTGCCCTCACCAGAAGACTGAGCAGGTGAACTCCCTGTTCTAGGCCTAAAAGAACCTTGAGCTCTGCCCCTACCACGTCTAGACCTACCCCTAGACTGGGAATCATAAGCAGGATATGTCCACCCCTTGGTAGGCCAATTTCTACTAAACTTGGAGGCTGAACCTGCAAAAATCTTTAACAGTCTGCATAGACTTAGCCTTGTCTTCCATTTTCTTTAGAACTGCTTCCACAGGCGAACCAAACAACACATCAGATTGTAAAGGAGCATCTAAAATCCTTGTCTTCACATGCTCAGCTAAATTCTGATCCCTCAGCCAGGCGTGCCTGCGAAGAACGAACCAGTGGCAGCCACCCTCGAAGAGGCCTGCACAGCATCAAAACCACATTGCAAAGAATGCTTACCCACCTGTTCAGAAACATGAACTAAATCCTGCAACTCTTTACACTCAATACCTTCCGCCAAAGCATCTACCTTAGACTTTAATTGTGAAAGGAGATAATTTTGATATTTCAACATGTGAAACTGGCAATTCAAAGCTCTCATGGCCAAAGTGGAAGAAGTATACACTTTCTTTCCCCATCTATCCAAAGCCCTTGCCTCTTTATCGGGAGGAACAGGATTTTTAACAACAGAAGCCTTAACACCTTTAGGCCCCTGTGAAACAGTTTCTGGGTCTGCCCTAGGACTCTTAAAAAGATACTTATGAGCTTCAGGCACCCTATAATATCTATCCGGTTTAACTGGAGCAGGAGGCAAAGAATCAGGGTTCAGAGAAGCCTCTGCAAAACATCCTCCACCACATCTAGAACAGGAGGTATAGCTAAAGGCCTATGCTGGGGTAGAAACAAAAATTCCCTAAGCCTTTTCCTGGAATCAGAGAAATCCTGACCTTCCCATTTAAAATGCTCCCTCATGGAATGAAGAGTCTCTGAAAATGAAAAATCCTCAGGAGGAGAAGCAGAAGGAGTAGAATCATCCACATCAGAATCAGAGTAAGGGGAATACTCCTGCAAGTCTTCAGCCGAAGACTCAGAAGCATCCGAACACTGCTCAAAACTCCCAAGCTCAGGTTCCACCCTAGGCCTCTTATCAGGAGGGGCATAGAACCTCTAATCATTGTAATCAAATCTTCTGCCATCTTAAGCATATGCTTCTTAGGTACAGACCCTGAAGAACTAGGGGTAACACCTGAAACAAAACTTGGCCTGCCCTGGGAGAAGCCTTGGAAACAGCAGGGGAGGGCCTAACCACCTTAGGAAGGGAGGGAAGAACAGCTACCTGAGAAGCCCCTTCCGCCTGGCCTACCTCCTGAGAGGTCACATCTTGTAGTAATAAAGTCTCTCCCTGGGATTCCAAAGAAATTTCTGGCTGAACCTCTGGCTCCACGAGCCCTCTAAAGAACCGGCGTCCGCACGGACGGTTCTTCCAGCCTAGGCTTTGCTGTTTTGTCCTTGCGCTTTTTGGAAGCGGGCCGGAGCATCCGACGGCATTTTATAATTACACCGCTTCCCAAAAACTAACCTGGCACAATCTAATCTTCTCTTTATCGTGCGTTTGTTAAATCTAGCACAAGAGCGACAGACAACAACGTCGTGCTCAGGCCCTAAGCAAGGTATACACAAGGTATGGTAATCCCTATGAGGTATGTTTCCCCCACAAGAAATACAGTTATTCACTTTTTCTGACATCCGGTAAAATACTGAGGCAAGAAAAAACCAAAATATTCCCCAACGGGGTACTTAGCCAACTTGGATTCAGTCTGAAACTCCGACTTCGGAAAATCTCAGAACGCCAACCTGCACTTGCAAAACTGCTTCTGCATCGGACCATGCGGCAAAAAAGACTGAGGATATGACGTCGGTCATGCGCATTTGTACCCTGACGTCCTGACGTCAGACTAATGCGCCCTGACCGACGTCAGCCTTATACTTTGGTATTCGGGCCGACTGGGACAGCGGACTACCCAAGTGTTAGGACTGCAGCAATGTGGGATGAAGAACATCTCTGGAACAGTGGCACAGTGTCGCAGGCAAATCCTCTGGCTAGACTTTCCTAGGGAAACAGCTCTGTGACGACAGTTGACTCCCATGGTAAGAGTGACTCCAAAGAAAGACCTGAACATCACATCCAGCTTACACTGCTTTGTGAAGCCGTTGACAGTAGACCAAGAAGATGCTGCATAGAGGACAGAGTATGTAGGGAAAACCTTACATTTTCTGCTGTACTAGAAAAACTGGGAGGAACAGAATGTATTAATTTTATGACAACACAAATAAGCAACTGGACTGGTATTCCACAGCAGGAGTTGTTAACTGAAAAGGCACATCATGTGTATGCTCCAAACCTGGCTATGAGAAAGCAACCCAGACCTTTTATAGGAAAGATGTAATCCTACCGGCAGGAGGAGTTGATTCTGACAAAACTGTGGCATAAGGACAAAATACTAAAAGTGAGAGACAGAAGAGTGTTTGTGGAGAATGATTACTCACTGTAAACCAGACAGAAGAGGAATACATTTATTCCAATGTTCAGTGAATGTAGAGAAACAGGTGTGAGATTCAAACTGCTGTAACCAGCTATCTTCAAAATATTCTTTCCTGGAGTGACAAAATCATTTTTTGAAGAAGTACATACTAAGGAGGAAATACAAACGTTGGTCCAACAAAAAGTGAGCTGTGAAACAGAAGGAGAATCTGTTTCTTATTCTTCTGGTAATAAAGACCACAGAGAGACTGTGCCAGTGAAACTTTTTCCAATGTTTCAACAGAAAATGCTTGAGAGAAGGACAAAATGCACAAGAGCCGGCTAGAAGAACCCGGAGTATGATGAAAATGAAGCAGAGACTGGATTTTAGAGACGGAGATGAACAGGAATAAAACCAGTAACATGGAAATTGACAAATCTGGGATTACAAAGAAAGAATTATATTTGTGAAACATGACAAGAAAATCTGGAAATATTGGACTTGGTTAAACGTGTACGGGACAAGTATATACCGTACTTCATATCATTAATTTTCAGAAAAATACTTAGTTTATTTTCTCCTTCCTCTTCACCCCTCCTAAGTAGAACAACTTTTTCTTAATGGTACTATGTTTATAATTCATGATTTTCTTTGCATTCTACAAAGTAGTTTTCTCAGTTAAGTGTAATGGGATACTAATGTAAAAAGGTGTCTCTGTTTTTTTTTTTTTCTCCCTCCTCTCTTTCTCCTTGTTCGCTCTTAAGAAATGTAAGCACTGCAATGTAAAAATAATCTGGTTAAAAAGCACGACAAAATAAAAATTAGTGTACTTTTTCTCATTCTTGCATAAGGGAAGGATTGGATTAAGGCCCTTAGCTTGATCTAGTAACAAGTTTTAAGTGAAAACAGGTAAATGAAAAAGAATACTGGATATTATAAGGCTTTTTTCTAGCAAATGTTATGCTTAGTAGCAATTTTGTATCTGGCCCTCGCGTCTCCAGGAGACAATCTGATAAAGAGAAAAAGCTAGGAGATGATGTTTTCTGAAAGCATGTTGACCCAGCTGGAAGAACTATAAAGACAAGCGAAACCAGACAGAACTTAGTAGAAGCACAGACTGTACCATGCTTCTTACCATGGATAATCTTTCTTTTAGGTTAAAAAGTATGTGTGTGGGTTGTCCGTTTGAAAAATTTGTTCCTATGATGTTGAGACTTCAATATTTGAAGATGTACATAGTTTTGTGTGTTACTAAGTTAATATGTTTTAGGGTGTGTTTTTTTAGGGCATTCAATAAAACAAAATGTGTTGTAAGATGTGACACAGGCTCACACAGCTATGACAAGGAACAACTGTATAAAAGATCAACCTGCCAAACAGTGTATGCATGTAACACAAAAACTGGAGCTAGACATTTAACAAAAAAGCTGTTCACACAAATGTGGGAATAATAACTCTAATATAATGAGACTTTCTGTAATACCTATAAATGTCAATGGTCTCCCAGATAAATACAAAAAAAAAAAAGCAGTAGTGAACTTTATTGGGGAATGTACAGTGCAGGTGGCTGTGCTATGGGAGGGAGCTGTGCATGTCAATTTGTTTGAGAGGGGTTTTCAGGATGGATGGTCAGCAGAGTACCCGGGGAAAAGAAAAAGTGGAGTACTTATATTAACTGCAGGAGGAGCTCCAATAGTGACAGAAGTTAAAAAAAAGACAATAAAGGTACATTTTAGTACTAAGGGGCTACTGGCAAGGGAGGAGGATTACACTGGCATGTACTTATATTCCACCTAAAACTGCTATAATGGAGCTTAAGAAAATTCTGGGAGAAATAATCAGCTTTCAGCAAGGAACATTACTTACAGATGGGGACTGGAATTTGATTTCCAATAGTGAAAATGAGTCTGGGAGGCCCAGAAGGGAAAATATAGCAGAGAAGAGTAGAGTTTTGAAGACATTTCTGAAAATATTTGGCATGGAAGATGTGACTTCAGTTCTGGGAGTTTGGAGTGAGTTTACATATTATTCCCCAGAACCTGGGCTAGGCTAGACAGGGTTTACATTTCATAGGAATATTTGCATATAATTGAAGGTCTTGATACGCACCCAATAACTATTCCAGATCAAGAGCTAATAACTAAAATAAAAGCACATGGTAATGAAATCAAAATTACACTGGTGCTTTCCCATCTATCTATTGAAGAGAGAGGAATTTAAGGAATGGGTAGTTGAAATCATTTATTAGCTATTAGAGAAGATAGAAATGCCTTATGAAAATATAGTTAGGGAGTGGGATAAAATTAAAGTGGAGTTTAAGGATGGGGTGGAAATAAAAGGGGAGATATGGTTGGGAAATAAGATTTATTTAAAGATACTGACAAATGTTAAAGTATTACAAAGTAGGGTAACTCTCACAAAACAAGAGGGGCAACTGCAGAACGCTAAACAGAAAATATGGGATTACCTCGATAATATACGAGTTTAGAAAGAGTGCTGTTAAGCAACTGTTTTTGATGGTAAATCTAGAGCACAAAAACTTTTAGCACAACAGTTCAGGCAACAGAAAGTAGAAGGGGGCTGTCACCAAGCTTAGGGAGCCTACAATAAGGAAGATGACAAAACATCCTGTAGAAGTATTAGAAATATTTCAGACATTTTATGAAAATCTGTATAAAGCAAAGATATATGTAAATCAAGAAAAGATACAAATGGACATGTTTATGAAGAATTAAATATGCCTAGTCTAAAGGGAAAGGAGGCTCAATTACTAACAGTTTGGACAGAAGGAGACAAGCTAAAAATGGTGATTTATAACCAATCTTTACTACTTTCTACTTCCTCCTGAACCCCAAAACACTCACCGGTGATGTGCAAGTGTCGCAAATAGAGGTTAATAAGCCCAACCAAGGAATCGCCTGCAGAGGACCCAGCGGTAATCATCCAGAACCCTGTGTGTACTCCCTTAGCAAGGAATCTGAACCCTGCGTATCCAGACAGCTTTCTAACTAATAGGTTAATAAGCCATGACCAAGGAATCACCCACAGTGGACCCAGCAGTAATCAGCTGGAACCGTGTGTGTACTCCCTTAGCAAAGAATCTGAACCCTGCATACCCAGGACAGCTTACTAACTAATAGGTTAACAAGCCTTGACCAAGGAATCACCTGCAGACGATCCAGCAGTAATCGTCCGGAACCCTGTGTGTACTTCCTTAGCAAGGAATCTGAACCCTGTGTACCTGGACAGCTTTCAAATAGGTTAATAATAAGCCCTGACCAAGGAATCACCCACACAGGACCCAGCAGTAATCGGCCAGAACCCTGTGTGTACTCTCTTAGCAAGGAATCTGAACCCTGCGTACCTGGACAGCTTTCTAATTAATGTATGTTAAACTGTACTATTTCTAATTGTATCTTATCACTTGTAACTAGGCTAATTGCACATCACATGGGTCATTTCTACCAACCCTTCCCTTACTGCTCCACTGACTGCCCTCTTAGTCACGTCACCATCCTCTACTCCCATTAGTTCTACTTCCCATAATAGCAAGTCCATTACAACTTTGTTAAGCAGCAAGACTTTGTTTAAACTGTATAACCAGAAGCTACCTATGACAGTCAGACCTGTAGAATAAGAAACTGGCGGGATAGTTTCTATAGCTTACTTGCTCAGTTAGCAGTCCTTGGTAAAGGGTATGTGCCACCTTACTCTGCTTTAATAACTCCCACTGAGGCTGATTCGTATAGTCCCACAGCAACTCCCATGAGCCTTTGCTCCATTTAAAATGCCCGCTTGGCACCTAAGTCATCTTTACTACTTTCTATTTCTCTCTGAACTCCAAAAGACTCACTGGTGACATGCAAGTGCTTCAAACAAGTACCGTTTAGTTTTTGATGTAATGTAAGAAAGGGGCGATCTGCCTAAGGCTGTTGTGACACATCCTCTTCTGCCCGCCATTAGCAATTGCTATAAAGCATCTGTAATTGCACAGTTGTAACGGTTTCTGATTCAGTTGTTTGGTTTCTTAGATGTTACGATGTATGTAACTCTAAACAGGTTAGATTAATGGGCTACAGCTAGCGTTGCTAGTACTGCCACTACATGCAGTTTTTACCTCTGTTGTGTATGCTCTAAACAGGTTAGGGTAAAGGGCTACCACTAGAGATCCTAGCACAGCTATTGAATACATTTTACATCTATTATGTTTGTAACCATATTTTTCATTCACTGCTGTTTTTTTGAATGTATCACTTAAATTTAATGTAGCCTGTTAATCAACCTGTTAAGCACGGACTTAATTGCTGTGTGCGAATGGCAGAGCTGCCAAAAATAGTTCCTGTAACTGTATTAGTAGTTGAGCAAAATACTTACCGCTCGTGTTATAGAAGGTGTTTGTCTCAATAGCTTCACAGAGCAATGTTCTAACTGCAGTAATGACCAAATGGTAACGCATAAGGCCGCCTACAGTACGCCTTAACCCCCCCCCCCAGTACTGCACTGGGAATTGTACTCACTCACTTTTACACTGCCCTGAATGCATAACCTTATTTTTTCCTTTCCTTTTTCCTCTTCACTCTCTCCTAATAGACCTGCATACATAACCAGTGACCTAACTTGTCTCCCTCTCCCTTCTATACTCTCTCATCCACCCTGCCTTCTGCCTCCATCTCTCCAATTCCTGTAAGCTGTTGCATTATATCTGCATTGTTGTTCTATAGTGTTCGCTCCCCCATAGCCTACCCACAACTTCACCACTGTTCACTACCAACTCTTTTGTGTATTCTCCCAATTCAACCTCCTCATTTTATGCCTTAAATTTGTTTTCCAGAGGTTAAAAGCCCTGACCAAGGAATCACCCGCAGAGGACCCAGCAGTAATCAGCTGGAACCCTGTGCATACTTCCCTTAGCAAGGGATCTGAATCCTGCATACCCGGACAGCTTTCTAACTAATGTAAGTTAAACTGTACTATTTTTAATTATATCCTATCACTTGTAAATAGGCTAATTGCACATCAAATGGGTCGTTTCTACCAATGGGTCGTTTCTACCAATCCTTCCCTTACTGCTCCACTGACTGCCTTCTTAATCGTTTCACCATTCTCTCCTCACTTCCCATAGTAGCTTTTACCCATTTGGTTTAATATTTTACAAGTCCATTAGGACTTTGTTAAGCAGCAAGACTTTGTTTAAACTGTATAACCCTAGCTACCTATGACAGTCAGACCTGTAGAATAAGAAACTGGCTGATTCGCTCAGTTGGCTGTCCTTGGTTCTACCCATTCCGCTTGCCCTGTGGGGCTTGTTCCTCTCCCCTATTCGCAATCCGACCCACCCTGTACAATCTCAATTTCTATCCTGCTTCTACTCTCAACCCTAACCACTTCTCATATTCAGCTTCAAAACAATATATCCCACCAGGGCAAACTACAACCCTTAGCTATCATTCAATCCCACCAAGCATTCAATTAGCACCATAAATCTTCAGAACCTTCCACACAGACTATCACCTACACAAACTACTGTCACTTAGAAACAAATCCCACACCTCTCTAAAACACATCAAGATCATTTTCACGCTTAAACTCTACTTACATATTCTAATAAAACTTACATGTAGCGGTGACATACACCCCAACCCAGGTCCAGACACATTAACCACCCCAAACCCTGATCAGCTTAGTCCTCTACTCCACAGATAAAGCACCTCTCTCCTTTTTCTTAACCTGAATGTGAAAAAGTATCCTTAATAAGGTCCATGACCTTCATGCCCTACTAGCCCTATATAAACCAGAAATTGTCTTACTTACTGAAACATGGCTAAAAGCAGAAATCCACAATAATGAAATTACAGAATCAGGCTATAACTTCATTCGTGGAGACAGAGCAGGCAAAAGGGGTGGGGGGGTAGCAATGCTGTTCACCACCTCATCCTTGAGCAACTTGGTATTAACATTCCAGACATCAATAATGTGGAACTCATCTTTACCAAATTAAAACTAAACCCCAATTACCACAATAATATCATTGGCTGCTACTTCCCCCCATGTAACAACATTACAATCATGAAACACCTACTAGAATGGATTTCAAACTCGCTGCCTCAGGAAAATATCCTGCCAGGAGACTTTAATACAGATTGGCTTAACTGTTCTAGCCAGAATCCATCCACCGACATTAACCTCCATGGGTTTATACAACTTATCACATTCCCCACAAGAAAGTACATTTGTGTACACTTACCATAAATGTAGATATTCAAGCGTATTCACTGTTGCAGGTAGCCCTCAGTCGGCTCGAATACCAGAGTCTTGGATTTCTGCGTCGGATGCTGTTGCTTCTTCCATGACGTCAGGGGTGTAAAACAGGCAGCCAATGCCATTACATCAGTTTTTCTTGCCCCAGATGTCAGGAGCCCCCCAAATAGGAAGGGAGTATATGGTGTGGAACACCACCAGTGAAAAGTAAATACCCTGCCACAAAAAAGAGAAGTTAGGGCTGGCTAGCAGGCCTTTTAAGACTGCTGTAGCAAATCCAGCTCTGGATTTAGAAAAATAGGTAAGTGGTAATGTTTGGTGAAGGTGTGAACAGAACTCCATGTTGCAGCTTCCAGAATGTCCCTGGTAGGGACTCCCCTGAGAAATGCTGTAGAGGTGGAAGTAGCCCTAGTGGAATGTGTTCTGATGCCCTGTGGGGTAGATTTTTCCATGGTGCTTGTAGCAGAAATGGATGCAGTGTGCTATCCATTTGGAAATGGTTTGCTTTGAAATGGCCTTGCCCACTGCCCCTGTAGCAAAACTGACTAGCAGTTGGTCAGATTTTCTGAAAGGTTTAGTCCCGTCAAGGTACAACCTGAGCAGTCTGTGCACGTCCAAGGAGTGCAGGATCCTCTCCCCTTTATTCTGAGGATTAGGGAAGAAGGTTGGCAAATGGATGGCTTGGTTTAGAGCCACATTGGAGTCCACCTTAGGCATAAAGGCCGGGTCAGTCCTGAGGGAAACCCTGTCAGCATGGAAAATAATGAAGGGTTCCACAGCCATTAGTGCCTATAACTCAGACATTCTTCTAGCTGAGGTTATAGCTAAAAGCAAGGCTGTTTTCCAAGAAAGGAATTTTAACTCTGCTTAAGCTGCAGGTTCAAAAGGGGGGAGCGTGAGCTTTTCCAGTACAAAGTTAAGGTACCAAGCAGGGATGGGTCCTCTCCCAGGGGGCCTTAAGTTGTTATCCCCTCTCAAACTGTTTGATGAGAGGGTGAGAGAATAGAGGTGGCTCAGTATTATAATGAGCAGAGATGGCAGAGGCATGAATCTTAATGGAGGAGAAGGATAGGCCTCTGTGGAGTAGCTCTGCTAGATAATCAAGGATTTGGGGTAAGGAGGGCACAGCTGGGTCCTTTCCTTGAAACTGACTCCAAGAGCAATATCTTTTCCACTTTTCAGCAAAGGATTTTCTAGTTCTAGGCCTTCTGGCTTCAAGAATGACATCCAGCACCTGCTTGCTGAGTGTTGCTAATGGAGTATTCAAGAGATAAGCCAGGCTGCAAGGTTTAGGGTTTGCAGCTGTGGATGCAAAATTTGTCCCTCCAGCTGAGACAACAGGGAAGGAGTCTGATGAAGGTGCCAGGGTGGCACTGTTGTCAGACTGTGTAACAGTGGGTACCAGTCCTGGCGTGGCCAATCTGGGGCAATAAGAATTGCCCTTGGGCTGTCCTGTCTGATCTTGAGCAATACCTTTGAGAGGAGGGGGAAAGGCATTCATTGAGAGGTTTTCCCATTTGAAGGATAAGTCATCCACCTTCCAGGCCCTGCTGTGAGGGATCCTGGTGCAAATTTTGCTCAACTGGTGGTTCTCTGGGGAGGCAAAGAGGTCCACCTCCGATGTTCCCCACCTCTGAATTAGAAGGTTGAAGGTGTTGGGCTCCAATTTCCACTCGTGTGGGTCCAGGAGATTTCTGCTTAAGTTGTCTGTCAGTGAATTCTGTTTGCCTGGCAGGAATTGAGCTTGCAGATGCACTTGGTTGCTCAAGGCTGTGTTCCACAGGGCCATGGCTAACCTGCAGAGTGGGTAAGAATGGGTTCCCTCATTTGTTTATGTACCACAACTGTGGTGTTGTCGGTTTTTATCAGCAGCTGTCCTGGAAGGATTAGGTATTTGAAGGCTGTCAGAGCATACTGTACAGCTAACATCTCTTTTTGATTGATGTGCAAGAGAATATGCCCTGGGCTCCACTTTCCCTGAATGCATTTGCCTGCCATGTGAGCCCTCCATGCATAGTCTGATGCATCCATAGTCAGGATTTGGATGGCGAGGGGTTGAGTGAAAGGCAGTCCCTTGTTGTGGTTGCATGCTTCTGCCCACCAGAGGAACTCTGCCCTTAGACAAGGAATGATTGTAATGACTATTTCCAGGTCCTGAGAATGTTGGCACCAAAGACTTAAGTACCATTGAAGTTTCCTCATATGCAGTCTTGCATATGGAATTAGCAGAATGCATGAGGCCATGAACCCAAGGGCTTGCAGTATTTTCCTTGCAGATAGTGTGTTTTGAACTAGTTGTTCAAATAGATCTGTTTTTCTGGAGTGAGAAAGGCCATCTGGGAAGTTGTGTTCAAGCTTGCCCCCAGGAATACAACTTTTTGACTTGGCACCAGTTGTGATTTCATTTCGTTGATGGTGTACCCCAATGAAGATAGGAGTCTTTTTACAAATGCCAGGTGTTGAAGTAGTAAGCCCTTACTGCCTGAATCAGGCAATCGTCCAAGTATGGGAAAATTTGTATATCTCTCTGCCTGCAGTGCAATGGCTGGAGCCAGGAAATTTGTGAATACTCTGGGTGCAGTAGAGAAGCCAAAGGGAAGTGCACAGAACTGATAGTGCATAGAGCCTGCTCTGAAGCGGAGATATTTCCTGCAAGACTCCTTTATGGGGATGTGCAGATAGGCTTCTTTTAAATCTAGGGTGACTAGCCATGCATCCTTGGCTAACACAGGGAAAAGCTGTTGCAGAGTTAGCATTTTGAGACCACCAGAAAGGTGTTGAGAATTGATAGATCCAGGACTGGGCGCCAAGAGCCCTCTTTTCTGGGCACCAGGAACAGTCTGGAGTAGAAACCCTGTCCCCTTTGCTCTACTGGAACAGGTTGAATAGCCCTGATATTGAGCAGGGAATGTACTTGCTTTTCAGCCTCTGCCCACTGGTTTGGAGGAAGGTTTGGAAACCTACTTGGGGTTGGCAGGGAATGGAAGTAGAATCTGTAACCCTGGGATGCAATGTTTAGAACCCATCAGTCCTGAGTAATGAACATCCGTTTTTTGGCATGAAGGGCAAGTTTTCCTCCTAGGGGCGCAAGTAGATGGGCAGGGGTGGGAAGAATAATTGACAAGTCACTGTGAACTTTTACGATAAGGGAGTGGCTTGCCACTCTCTGGTTTTGAAGTGGGAGCACTCCATTGTTTAGATCTCTGCATACCTTGATATTGTAGTCTTGGTGGTCTGGTTCCCCTGGGTTTGGACTGTGAAGGCCTGGAAGGGACTGGAAAGGACCAGGTTTTTGTAGGCCATTGCTACTGAATCTAGGTGGCTGCACTTGTAAGAATTTAGTTTGCATAGATTTAGCTTTTTCTTCCATCTTTTTAAGAAACTCTTCTGCTTTGATGCCAAACAAACAGTCCCGATTTAAAGGAGCGTCTAGTAATTTTGATTTGACATGGTCTGGCAAGGTTTGTTCCTTCAGCCAAGCATGCCTTCTCAGTACAGATCCCGTGACTGCAGCCCTGCAAGATGCTTCTAGGTCATCAAAACCACATTGCAAAGTATGCTTACTAACTTGGTTAGCAGAATGCATTAACTCTTGTAAATCTTTATTTTCTGTACAATCAGGAAGTAACACAATTTTTTGTTTAATTTGTGCCATAACATGTTGCTGTTACTTCAACATATGAAACTAGCAATTCAATGCCCTGATGGCAAGAGTTGCAGAGGTATATACCTTCTTACCCCATCTGTCTAAAGCTCTGGAATCCCTGTCTGAAGAAGTAGGGTTTTTGGCTGTAGTAGCTTTAATACCTTTAGGTCCCTGGGAAATGGTTTCTGGATCCGCAGTAGGATTCTTAGAAATTTGTGAGAAACAGGTACTCTGTAGTACCTGTCAGGTTTTCTAGGGGTCGGTGATAAAGTGTCTGGAGTAAGACTGGATTCCATAAAGACATCTACAACATCCAGGATATGGGGTATAGCTAGGGGCCTGTGCTGAGGCAACTCCAAAAATTCTCGGAGTCTCATTTTGGACTGAGGATAATCCTGGCATTCCCAGCGGAAATGCTCTCTTAAAGTATGCAAGGTTTCACCAAAAGAAAAATCCTCTGGAGGAGAGGCAGAAGGAATGGATTCCTCTGCATCTGAATCCTCAAAGGTAGATAAGGGTATGTCCTGGTAATCAGAAGGGCCAGAGTCATCTGACTCCTGGGTCTGTAGAATCAGAAAGAAACTCAAATTCTTGGTCTCTTAGCAGGGGAAGGCTGACTTCCCCTAATTAGGGTGATAAGGTCTTCAGCCATTCTAAGCATTTGTTTTTGAGGCATGGGAGCTTGAGCATGCGCTTTGGTCGTCGGTTTTCTATGCATAGTGTGTACTCTGGATCTGAGAAACTCGGTAGTTTTAGCTAAAAAAGAAGTTGTCTGTTTAATGCGAGTATCGGTAGGATGGAATACATCCACAGAAGCCGGTGCCTGCACAGCAGCTCCGGACCCATCCAAGAGAGAGACATCCGCAGGTTCCATAGTCGAAGAATCTCACGGCACACTGGACTCTGAATGGGTCTCAGCAGAGGCCTGCGAATCTGTAGAAGCGGGCATCAGGGGCTGCAAACGCACTTCACTGAGTACAGGCGGACTGGCGATTAGCTTAACAAGCTCCGTCAGCAATTTTTGACTGTATCTATCTTTATCTTTGCACTTTTTTGGAAGATTGGTAGTCGGATGGCTTACCGAAGCCATTTCAGAATACAGAGAATGACAGCGAAAGAATTTAGTGACAAAAATAGCCCGATGATGAATGTTTCAGGTGTTAAAGCACAAAACCGACAGCGAGGGACGTCGTGGTTTGGGCCTAAACAGGTGACACAGTAAGAATGAAAATCTCTGAGGTATTTGCTTTCCATAGGCAAGACAATTGTTAACTTTTTCCTGACATCGGTTAGAGCAAGAAAAAAGAATCCCCAATGGGGTACTTAGCTTTAGAAGACTTCAGGTTTGAAACGTGAAAAATTAGAAGTTATGTACCTACCATAACGTTCCATGTTAGTTGTCTTCTCTCACCTTCTTTCTTGCTGGATGGGTTCGGAGCCGATCCTCGGCTCCGACTCGGCACTTGCTAAGCTCGAGAGCTAATTTTACCAGCTCGCAGCAACCCTATATCCCATGATGCAAGGCGGAGATTACTCGGATCTCGTTTGGTAGCTAAAGAAATAGCAGTATTTTCTTCCAACTTAGGAGGAGGAAGAAAATAAGGATACTAAATAACATCATAACCCTCTAGAAAGGATCAACATAATCTAGTGACACTAGGAGTTGAACAGCTAGAAAAAAGGTAATAACCTCTTAATAGAAGATGTATAATCTTCCCGGGTCTGACCAGGCTAGGGGGATGGAGGGCGGGACGCAAGAAAGAAGGCGAGAGAAGACAACTAACATGGAACGTTATGGTAGGTACATAACTTCTAAATGTTAAGTTGTCAATCTTGCCTTCATTCTTGCTGGATGGGACCACGTCCCTAGCACCTCTATCCTGGGTGGCTCAATGGAACAGACTCTTGAGAACGGTGGAACCAAAATTTGCTCCGTCTCTGGAGACCAAATCTAATTTGTAATGTGAAACAAAGGTATGAGGAGAGGCCCATGTGGCTGCTGCACAAATAGTGTCTATTGGAAGTCTAGCTTGAAAAGCTGTAGATGTAGCTAGAGCTCTGGTAGAATGGGCTTTTGGGTTAGAAACAAACTCTTTGCCTCTGAGCTGATAAATGTAAGTGATCACAGAAAACAGCCACCTAGATAAAGTTACCTTAGAAACTGGAAGGCCTTTCCTGTTCTCTGCATAGGATAGAAATAGTTGATCAGATTTCCTAAAAATTTTTGTCTTATCCAGATAATATCCGAGTTGACGGTGAACATCGAGATAATGTAACTTTTGTTCAGCTCTATCAGAATAGTTCGGAAAAAATACTGGAAGATCAATGGATTGATTTAGGTTAGTGTGCGATGCCACCTTTGGTAAGAAAGGCAGATTAGTTCTTAGGGATAACCCTGTCTTTGTGGAATATTAGATAGGGAGGGCGAACACAGAGAGCATGAAGCTCAGATACTCTTCTGGCAGATGTAATGGCAACTAGAAAAATTGTCTTCCAAGAAAGCAATTTCAAAGAACAGGCAGCTGCAGGTTCGAACGGGGGAAGAATCAAGGATGTTAAAATGAAATTTAGATCCCACTGTGGTGGGGGGTCTCTAATCGGAGGTTTCAATAAAAAGATACCTCGAAGGAATGCCTTGCAAAGTTTATGTGACATAATGTGGTCCAAAAAGCCTATATGAAAATTTGAAATGGCTGCCAGTTGAACTTTCACTGTGGAAGAAGAGGATCCTGAATGAAAAATGTCAACTAGGAAGTCCAATACCGAATGAATTGGAGCAGTATAGGGGTCTATGTTCCTAGCTTTTGCCCAGAAAGAGAAACGTCGCCATTTACTAGTGTAAATCTTTCTGGTAGAAGATTTTAGGGAAGCTATTATGATATCCCGTACAGGATTAGAAATCATAGGAAGCCTGGCTAAGGATGGAAGTGGAGCAACCAAGCAGTGAGGTTGAGAGAGGGTATGGATTGGTGCAGTTGACCCGACTGGTGGGTCAGAAGATCTGGAACCGGGTCCAGATGCCATGGCTGTACCAAGAGGTAATGATGTAGGAACGGAAACCATATCTGTCGAGGCCAATAAGGGGCAATGAGAATCAACTTGGCTCTCAAAGCGGTTGCTTTCTGAATTAGCTGAGGTATCAGCGGAAAAGGTGGAAAAAAGTCCCCGGGGCCAATCTTGGGTTAGAGCATCTCTGGGGGGGGGGGGTGGCCTGGAAGGGGGAAGAGAGAGAAGAAGTCTGGGCATTTGCTGTTTTGAGGTGTAGCGAAAAGGTCGCAGCAAGGAAGACCCCACTTCTGAAAAATCTCTTCACTCACTGACTGTTTGAGAGACCACTCGTGAGGCATGAGAATAGCTCTGCTCAATCTGTCCGCTATGATGTTGGATTTCCCGGGGGATGTGCGTTGCTATCAGAAACCGGTGAGAGGAGATTGCCCATTGCCAAAGTCTGAGAGCCTCTCGACACAGTGGATAGGACTTGGTTCCGCCCTGTTTGTTTATATACCACACTACGGACATATTGTCCGTTTGGACTGCAATAGTTGCCAGGGGAAGCGAGTCGTTGAGGGCTTGCAACGTTAAAAGCACTGCTCTCATCTCCAGAACATTTATGTGCAGATGGTACTCGAAAGGTTGCCAAGTGCCATGGACCATTCTGCCCTGATAATGCCCCCCCACCCAATCAGGGAGGCGTCCGATGTAACCGTGGCAACCGGGGCAAGAGGAACAAATGGTCTGCCTTGATGGATTTGAGGGACGATATCCACCAAGTCAGATGTCTTTTGCAAGATGGAGTTACTATGATCTCGTGACACATGGGAAGTTGTTGAAAGGACCATTGGGTGAATAGCATCCATTGTAGAAGCCGCATGTAAAAGCGGGCGAGGGGAAGAAGTGTTAATGCAGCCGCCATAAGACCCAGTACTTTCAGAGCAAATCTGGCCTGAATTTTGTTGCTGAATAGAATCACTTGAACATGTCTTTGAATGTTCAAGATCCTTTGGTCTGTCAACCTTGCTGAAAGTTGTACGGTGTCCAATCTTGCGCCTATAAAAGTAATATATTGACAAGGCGACAAGGCAGATTTTTCGAAATTTATAGAAATTCCTAGCCCTCTGCAAGTGTGAATGGTGTAATTTCTGGCTTGGAGAAGCTGATGCTTGGTGGTGGCAGTGAGGAGCCAGTCGTCTAGATATGGAAACACCTGGAATCCTTGACGTCTCAGGTGAGCCGTAACCACTGCCATGCATTTGGTGAACACTCTGGGGGCTGTAGTGAGTCCAAAGGGCAGGGCTCTGAATTGGAAGTGACTGGTCCCCAGCCGGAAGCGGAGAAATCTTCTGGAGCGCCTGTGAATTTTTATGTGGTAGTACGCATCCTGAAGATCTATCGAGCACATCCAATTGTCCTTGCCCAGAAAGGGCAGAATGGACTGAAGCCTGACCATCCGGAATCTTGATTTCTTTACAAACTTGTTGAGTTTGCTGAGATCTAATATTGGTCTCCAGTCTCCTGTCTTTTTTGGAACTAAAAAGAACCTTGAGTAGATTCCGGATCCTATTTGGTCTGCTGGGACTGGCTGGATGGCTCTTTTTACTAGCAGTTTTGATATTTCTAGTACTGCTAATTCCCTTAGACCGGGTGGAACGTCTGGAAGGGTTCCCTTTTGTTGAATTGGGGTTTGAATAAAGGGAATTTTGTAACCCTCGGATATAATTGACTGTACCCATTTGTCTTGAGAAAGGGAAAGCCAGGCTATTGGGTACAGCGATAGTTTTCCCCAGACTGCCACCGAAGGCGAACAATCGGGCAACATCTCAGGGATGCTGGAAGGGTTTGTCAGAAAGAGGCTCTCTGCTTCCCTGATTCTGCGGACCACCTCTGCCCCTAGGGCGGCGTCTATTATTGTTACCCCCTCTGCCTCTGGGGGTAAACTGACTTCGTGCGTCAGGCGTGACTCCTTGAGATTTGTGGAACCACATTTTCCCTCCCTTCTGTCCTTTGGGGTAAGGTCTAGAAGGGGTGGAGAAATGGACTCCTACGGCAGAAAGAGTCTTGCCATCTTGTTCGCATCTAGTCAAAGTGTCTTTCACTTGAGGACTGAACAAGGTCGAGCCATCAAAGGGGGAGTTTGTGAAAGACGCCTTGAAGGGGTCTGCAAAATTACAAAGCCGCATCCAGGACTGACGCCTTAAAGCCACTCCTGTGCCTGCGGCCCTACTCACTCCATCGGCTGCATAAGAAATGAGCCGCATGGAGGAGTTAGCAATGGAGTTAACGATTCCTAGCTGTGAGCTAATCTTATCCTGAGACCCAGCAGCTGACAGATCCTGTAAAACTTCTCCCAACTCTTTAAGAACACCTCTTTGAAGGCGGGTGAAGTGGCATAAGTAGTTCAGTGATCTCATAGCAAAAGTCGCTGAAGAAAAAATCCGCTTACCGTACCTGTCCATAGTCCTAGAATCTTTATTAGGAGGATGAACAGGTACTGAAGGATCAGCTAATTCCTTCTTGGTGGCAGCAGCCACCACCATGGCATCAACTGGGACACCCTTTGTCAAATATTGTCTATCTTGTGGGGCAGTAATAAATTTTGAAGGTCTCCTAGGGATAGGTTCCACCGAATCTGGAGCCATCCACGCCTTCCGAGCCACTACCTGCATGAGAGGGTCGAAAGGCGGAGACACCCAGGAGGTGGAGGGTCGAGATCCGAACGCCTCCAGGTATACCGACTCGTCCTCTGAAGGATTAAGGGAGGGCCAGTTCCCCCTCTGTTTAAGGATTTCAAGGATGTCTGAAAATGAGACATCCTCAGAGGAGGACCTTGGGGATCCCTCCGACTCATCCAAGTCAGTATCTGATGTAGTAGACTCAGGGGAGTCTAAATGTTTCCTCTTACATGTCCTCTTACGCGGGGTTCTCCTGATGGATCAGGAGAAGCCTCGGAAGAGGAAGATATTCCCAATGGGGAAACCTGAGGCGTTGGATCTCTGGGTCCGGGAGCAAGAGAGTGGGAAGAGACGTCAGCAGGCACTGTAGTGGGAGGAGCTGATGGAACTGTCCGTTGACTAAGCCCAGGGGCTAGTACACTCCTCATCACCTCGAAGGCTCACCCGTCAGAGAGACCAGAAAGTTCTCTCTCCGAAGAGATAGGAACCCCAGGCCTCACTGAGAGGGAAGGCTCCGAGGCAGATGTCGGGGCCGAGCTCACCAACGCCGAAGCTCCGAGAGGGAGAACGGGGTCGGACAAGGGTCCGATGCCACTCGCCCCCTCTGAGCCGACGAGAGAGACTAGACGCCCGGATCCCTCCAATGAAGGTCTCAAGGAGGAAATCGAAGCCAAGGATGACGGAGCCGAAAGGGGTGGTATCGGCTCCGAAGTCACAACAGTACCGGTTCCGAGGAGCTCCGGCTCCGAACTCTGTAAGAGAGTCAGAGGAGGAATGCTCGGTGGATGTGATATAGCTACTGTCTGTTGAGATGGGCTATGTAGTATTTGGGCCAATGCCTGAGACTTTAATAGTCTACTCACCACTCTCTCAAGGTCGTGATCAGATAGCCTGGATGACCGAGAAGATCGGCTCCGATGGCTCCGCTCCGAGAGCAAAAGTGATCTCGGAGCCGAATGTATGGATTCCACTGAAGGGGATCGAGATCTCTTTTTTGAGATCAATGGAGCCATCGGAGCCGGAGCCGACACTGAGTGTCTGGATCTGGTAGTATCGGCGCCGGATGGAGCCGATACTGAGACTGGCATGGAAAGATCGGCTCCGGCCGGAGCCGATCTCGAGCCTGGTGAGGAAGGACCTGAAGCAGACGGCTTGGAAGCTTGAGCCGAAGGCTTAACAAGTTTCGAGGGCTTCCCCGGCACCGACTTAGTCGAGGGGCTCTCGGGCTTTAATAAGCCCCTTAATATGAGTTTATTTTTTCGTTCCTGCAGGACTCTTGGGCTGAAAGCATGACAGATAGCTCAAGAGTCCTGCAGGTGCGAAGGTCCCAGGCAATAAACACAAGAAGTGTGACCGTCTGTCAGAGACATCTTCTGACAGCACGAGTCACACTTCTTGAAGCCTGAGACCTTAGTGTCCTTCGACATAACTGTGTCGATGAACAACAGTAACACAATCACACACAAAAAACACTCAGTCCAACAAATTAAATTAAATTAATTAAATTAAATTAACCAGGGAAAACACACAGTCACACACAAACAATCCCTGACAGGAAAAATTTAGGGAGGGGAAGGCCTAAGGCCTGACTAGGGACGAGGGAATATTTAGTCAAAAAGAAGGGAACACTGACGGGAATAGGGCTAAGGTGAGTCGATGATTAACAAATATATATATATATATATATATATATATATATATATATATATATATATATATATATATATATATATATATATATATATAAAGTTAAAGGGGGGTAGACGAAAAGTCTCTGTAAAGTTCACTTACCAAGAGCTGGTAAAAGAAGGCACCTCGTTAGCGAAGCGGCAAACGAGATCCGAGTAATCTCCGCCTTGCATCATGGGATATAGGGTTGCCTTGAGCTGGTAAAATTAGCTCTCGAGCTTAGCAAGTGCCGAGTCTCTGCTCCGAACCCATCCAGCAAGAATGAAGGCGAGATTGACAACTTAACATCGAAAATTTCAGGTAGTGGCTGACCAGCACTTGCGAACTGCTTCGTGCTCCTTCTCGGCAAGAAAGACTGATGTAATGGTGTCGGCTGCCTGTTTTATACCCCTGACAACTTGACGTCATGGAAGAAGCAGCAGCATCCAATGCAGAAATCCCAAGACTCTGGTATTCTGGCCGACTGAGGGCTATCTGCAGGTAGATAACCCAAGTGTGATGACTGCAACAGTGAAACACGAAGAACATCTGATAAAATATCCAAACGCCAGTCCATATTGGACTGGATTCTTATATCTCATCCCTCCCTTGCATCCCAAGCTGGCTGTCTACCAGGCAGTCTTGTGACCACAGCCAATCTACCTTCTTAGAATCAAAACTCCCCATTTAAGCCAGCTAACCCTAAGAGAGGTCAGAAAAATTTTAACCCCAATGACTTTATCCGTGACTAGCAGCTGGACTCCTCTAAAACTTTTATCTCTTGAAGATGCTGTACACTACTTTAATTCAACTTTCTTAAAAATATTAAACCATAATGCTCCCTCCAGAACCACAAGAATAAAAGCAAAATATGTCCCCTGGCTAACTACGGTTACTAAATCTATTCTCAAACAAAGGGATGAAGCATGGCTACAATTCACAAAAACAAAACCCAATCAACAAAACAAAGCTACCTAGAACTCCATAACAAAGCCAATAAACTCACTGAAGTAGACAAAAAGCCTAAGCCTTTTGACAAAATCAAATTATGTTCTCACATTTCAAACAAATGTTCATATCTCTGGAACCATACAGGTTATGAAAGAAGTATAAATGGCAAACCCTTCAGCACAAATTAGTTTTATAGTGGTACTATTCTTTAGGTTCTAGGTCTTAAACTGAATTTTATAAGTCAAAGTAAACACAGTAACTATTAAGTTTGTAATATTTTGTAAACAAAGAATAGTTGTGTAAAATCTTACCATAACCATAGATGTCCTTCTCTTCCATGTTGCAGTATTCTTACTGTGGGATTTCCCGCCTCAGGTGACCCAATGTCGGCTTCTATACAAAAGCTTAAGCCTGGTTGCTGTAGGTGCGTGGGATGTCACACATAGGGCCATAAACCAGGGACCTTAAATGTGACGTCTGCACACACAGACCTCAGAACTTGAAGGCCAGACAGACCGTTTTAAAGAGAGAAATAAGTGAATGTCAGCTAGAAGTGTCAACTGTCATATGCTGGCTAATTGCTCTTGGTGAAGGGTAGAGCTTCCCAATAGCTAGGAGCTAGGTTAGTAGTCCAAACGTAAAGCAGGGGGAAGGTGGGAGGGATGGAATACTGCAACATGAAAGATAAGGACAGCTATGGTTATGGTAAGATTTTGCACAACTACTCTATGTCCTATTCCTATGTTGCAGTATTCTTACTGTGGGAAAGTACCACAGCTAGTTAGAGGGAAGGGTGGTGGGGTGGTGGTAGAAGTGGAAGATTCCAGAAACCCCTTGCAGGACTGTTCTAGCAAAGCCTGCCCTGGCTATGAAGACTTGATCTAGTTCGTAGTGTTTTAGTGGACAAGGTGGCAGCTTCTAAAATGGAAGCAGTGTCCAGTCCTTTGAGAAAGGCTTTGGAAGTAGCCATACCTCTGGTGGAATGAGCTCTCACCCCATGGGGTAAAGGTTTGTCATGGTGTGAATAGCAGAGTGCAATGGATTTTCTGATCTAACATGAAATAGTTTGCTTGGAAATTGCCTTGCCCAGAGCCCTGGGGTGGAAGGAGACAAAAGATGATCCGATTTTCTGAAGGGCTTAGTTTTGTCTAGGTAAAATCTAAGTTGTCGGTGCACATCCAGGGAATGGAGAATCCTCACTCTTGTTAGTTGGAGAGGGGAAGAAGGTAGGCAGGTGCATAGCTTGATTTAAGGACAGCTCTTTTACCACTTTAAGCATAAAGGGGGTTAGTGTGCAAAGTCACCTTGTCCTTGTGTAAAACAGTGTAGGGGGGCAGGCTATGAGAACCAACAACTCTGACATTCTCCTAGCAGAAGTGATGACCACCAACAGTACAGTTTTCCATGTACAGAGTTATAAAGTGGCACTGCTAGCCGGTTCCAAGTGGCCAAGTGTTAGTTTTTCCAGGACAAAGTTTAGGTCCCAGGGCAGCAGTATGGATTTTCTAGGTGGTCTGATGTGTAAGATGTCTCTCAGGAAAAAAGTTTAACATCTAGCCTGAATAGAAAAGGGGGGGGGGTCTAAAGGCAGCCAGGCAGACATGGCTGAAAGGTGTAGTTTCACTGAGTAAGAAAGGCCATCCTTAATGAGTTCACACAAATGCAAGGACTAGGAAAGGGTCAGCCTGCCTGGGGTCACTCTCCTTACGTAGACACCATTTTGCAAATCTCTCCCATTTTGGTAAGTATGTTCTAGTAGCAGGGTGCCTGGCCTCCCTCGGGACTGTAAGCACATCCTCTGAATAGTGGTGTCTAAAAGGGATTAGAAGTTTATCACCCACAGTGTTAATTCTAACATCTGTAAGTGAGGATGAATTGGGGTTCGGTTCCCTTTTGTTGTGTGAGAAGGTCCACCTTGTGGGGTAAATTTTGGTGATTGCCCTTGGCTAGTGAGTGAAGTAAGAGGAACAAGTGCTGCCTTGGCCAGTAGGGGTCACCAACAAGATTTTTGGTTTGTCCTTCCTGATTTTCAGTAAGACCTTTTGGATTAGAGGGAAGGGGGGAAAGCATAAAAGAACAGTCCCTTCCAAAGAATGATGAAGGCATCCACTCTCCAGGCTAGTGGGGAGTGATCCTTGGTGCAGAAATTGATCAATTGTCTGTTCTGGGGGGAGGCAAACAGATCCATTTGAGGAGTGCCCCACTGGTGGACAATGTTTAGAAAGATTTCCCTGTTCAGCATCCACTCGTGCTGTAGAGAAGATGTTCTGCTGCGAAAATCTGCCTGTTTGTTGTCCTGAGAGAAGATGCATGAGGCCTGCAGGGGACACGTTGTGCCTGGAAGCAAGGTTCCAGATTTGCAGTTATTCTGCAAAGGAGGTTCATAGATTGGTACTAGGCTATTGGCCCTAGGGCCTATACAAGCCTAGCTATAACAGTTCCCTGGATATTTCTTTCCACAATATTTGCTTCCCTGGAGCCGTCTAGCAGGGTGACTGACATGATCCCCGGGATGAACTTCCTATCTCCCATCCAATCATCAAGGTTCCTTTTGAAGAGGGCCAAGGAGGCGCTCTGCTTGACATGTACAGGCAGTCTATACCAGAGTATGCAGAGTCTTTGGGTCAGGAACCTATCTCTCCAACATGTTTTGTTCATTGCAATGACAAGGTTTAGATCCCTGGAGCATGTGGCTCTGAGGGATTGGGATTTCTTTAAATGGAGCATGTCCAACAGCTAAGGGTTTGACATGGCCTTGTATGCTAAGCAGGGATAGCCTCTGAGTAGACAATATGCCACAGAGTATAGCTGGAGTTTTTTTTAGACTATCCGCATAGGGCATCTGCTTTAGGCCCGTGATTCTTTTAGTGAGGTATTTCTGCGGCCTTTCCAGCTGTTGCAGATGTCTTGTGAGGTACATACCAAACAGGGCATTGTCCTCTATAATGGGTCTAATGAGGGATGAGTAACAGTGGGACAATGACCTCCTTTTTTCTGGATGAAAAGCCCTTAGTAATGAGGTGTGCCACACAGAAGGATTTCCTGACTGTTGTGGCGATGTTATCGAAGGTGAGACCACTGTCCACCTGTGTCCCCAAGTCTCTTATCGCACTTTCGGTGTTTATTGTACTGCCACCTATGTGGTAAGTCATGGGTACATGTTTTTTCCCAAAGGGGATAACTATACATTTCTTGGCATTAAGCTTGAGCCAATGGCTCTGGCACCAAGCATCTGTTTTTGTAAGGCCCTTTTGGAGAATATCCACATAATTTGGGGATTCAGTAATGACTCCCAGTTTGTAGTCATCTGCGAACTTTGTTAGACAGAGTCCCTTAGTGTTGGCCTGTACTTCAGAGAAGTAGATGCCAAACAGGAGCGGTCCCAGGACTGAACCGTGAGGTACTCCCCTTGTCTGGAGCTGGATTTGGAGTCTGCTACTTTTATAGTCTGGGTTCTGTCAGTAAGCCAGCTGGCAATCCATCGAGTAACGTAGGGATTTATGCCCAACTTAGTAAGTTTATCTACGATTCCAGAGTGGGGGATGGTGTAGAATGCCTTGGCCAGGTCCAGATAGGCTGTGTGGACTGCCTTACCTTTGTCCACAGCTCTGGAGACTGATTCAAAGAAGTCAATCAGGTTCAGGAGACAAGATCGGTCCTTCATGAACTCAAACTGCGTTGGGTCCAGTGTTGAAGGTTGCCAAAGTCTTTGTTTATAAGTTCCATGGATAATATGTTCCATGCCCTTGCAGATCAGGCTTGTCAGACTGATGGGACAGCAGTTCTCAGGATCCAAGGTGGATCCCCCCTTGTGGAGTGGGATAACTATAGCTGTGTGCCACTCAGTGGGCATGAAGCCTGAGGTGAGGCTATGATTAAACATGACACTAAGGTGAGGTGCCAGTTCATTTTGTAGTTCATGTAGTACACAGCCTGGGATGTCATCTGGTCCCATGGATGCTGTATTCTTAGCTTTGGAGAGTGCGGTTTCTACCAGTGTGGCCATGATTACCGGAATTTGGCAATCTTTTGGTATTGAGATGGGCCCTTTAGGGGGTGGGGGGGGTGAAGTTGGCATTAAATCGATCTGCCAGGATATTGGCAATATCCTTGGGATCAGTATATTTAATGCCACTCTGTTGCAGCTCTGAGCAGATCTGAACATGGCCATTTAGATTCTTGACAACTATAGAATGCCTTCTGGTTGTCTTTGGAATTTTTGGCAATTTTATTTTCATAACTAGCTTTGAAGGATTTTATGAGGGATCGCAGCTTCTTACTGAGGCTGGTAAGGGAGTTATTTGCATCCTGGGATTTTCCTCTTTTCTGCAACAGTTTCTTCCTTCTGTTGTATAGTTTGTTTATGGCAGGGGACCACCAGATTGACTTCCTTTCTTTGGAGGAGAGCATCTTGGTTCTATTTGGGATGGCACGATTCATGCACGAGTGGATGTGCTCGTACAGTGCCTTAGTGTAGGATTCAGCAGTCGAACTTTCAAATCCTGTCTGCATGGGTGTCATGAAGCTTGTCACATCTGACTTGAGTAGCAAGGAGTTGGCTTTGGAGAAGTTTTTTATGGAGGTTTCCTTACTGGGGGGTGCGGGTGGGATGTGAATGTAAAGGGTGATTTGCTTATTGTCAGACCTGACCAATGAGGGGGTGACCACTGGTGTGGAGCATCTATCTCCCATGTTGGTATTGACCAGGTCTAGGATATTGGAGCCCCTGGTGGGACAATGGGCTAGTTGATCCAGGGCGTTGGAATTTATGAATTCCAAGAACCATTGGGAAAAGGTGTTGGTACCCACGTAGTTTTCCCAGTTAATGGCAGGGTAGTTGAAATCACCCAGTATTAGGGTGTTTGGTTGTATCTTAATATTTTCCAGCATGTTTAGAAAGGTGTAGTGAGAATCTTGGGGCATGGTAGGGGATCTGTAGCAAGTTACAATTTGGATTGCAGTCTTGCCTAGTGTTACCTGCACCTGGAGAATTTCAGATGCATTGTGTTGGGCAACTAGCCTGGAGGTGTGAATATCCTAGGTGAATATGGACACTCCTCCACCTTTAGTGTTTTGGTCTTGGTTTGGTGGCCGAAAAGTGTGGTAAGAGTTGTAGCCTGGTATTGCAGGGGTGCTCTCTGGAGCCTTGAACCAGGTTCTCAGTTATTGCACGGATATCGATGTTCTCCATTTTTAGGAGTGCCTCGAGAGAGTGCATTTTGAGGTTTAAACTTCTAGCATTGAGTAGCATTACATTCAGATTTTGCATGGTTGTATCTGTTACGGTGGTGGTGTTGTCCTTTGAACCTTGCCTACAAAAGGCACTATAGGGGTGGGAAGAGCTTGAGCCAGTAACCTGAAGCCCAGGGGTGACAGGTGCTGACCATATCTGGCAAAACATCGTGGTTTGTCGATCATGTCTTCCCAGGCAGACAAATACTGGATCCCCTTTGAATGACACCAGAAGCTTAACCAATTGTTGAAGTCAGTCATTTTGTCCTTATACTGTGGTATAATTCTGGGCAAAGGCAGGATGCTACTCAGGGCTAGGGTCATACCTGCCTGGGCCACAAGATCCGAGAGCTCTTCCATGTCGCTTTTCATGTAGTCCAGGGAGGTGCGTCTCAAGTCATTCACTCCAACATGGACAATGACAGTCATATTTTTACTTGTTGTGGAGTGACCTGAGTGCATGTGTTATGTGGCGGATCCTAGCATCAGACAGGCAGCGGACTGTAATTTTCTCCTTGTTCAGCCTGGTGAGTGAGACATTAGTGTGCCTGACTATAAAGTCACCTATGACTAAAGTGCTGGGTACATTGTCTTGCCTTAGGGACTGTTGTTGTGAGCTATGTGTCACTTTGGTTGTGACTGGTGTTTGTTTGCGTTTCTGCTTTGGAGGTCCTTGTTGCTTGGGCAGGTTAATGTTACAGGCCTCTGCATATGTGGGTTTAGTGTTGGTATGTGTGAGTGTTGATCTTGGCTGGAGAGAACTTTGCTTCCGGTTTGGCTATGTAAGTGCATCTCTCACAGGTTGTAGTGTTTGGTGTTAGGAGGAGAGGGTTGTCTGTGTACATGAGGCAGTTTAGGTAGGCTTTGGTTCCTCCTTGTTTGTTGAGGTGCCACATAACTGTGGTGTTGTCTTGTCAATATTAAAAGGGGGCCTGGCTGAAGGTTAGGAAGAAAAGAACTGCAGTTATCTCCCCGATATTGATATTTTTCTTTTGAAGGGCAGGATTCCAAGTTTCCTGAACCCTGAAATCCTTGCAGGTGGCTCGCCATCCTAGGTCTGATGCATCTGTGAAAATTAACTGGTCTGGGGAGGGCATTTCGAAAAGCAATCCTGGGTTGTGACGATTTGTTGAATCCACAACCTTAGCTCTGATTTGAGGCAGGGCAGAAAGATGATTTGTTTCACTAAAGAATGTAGGTGTTGTGACCACACGTTCTTGAGGTACCACTGGAACTTCCACATGTGCATTCTTGCCAAGGGAAGCATGGGAATGGCGGCTGCCATAAGCCCCATTTCTTGCAGGAATTGTCTTGCAAAAATCTGGGATTCCAGTAAAAGGTTTTGAAAGTGAGTGAAGAGGGAGTGGACCTTTTCCTGTGGAAGAAAGGCCTGCATTAAATCTCTCCAGACTCTGCAGCCCAGAAATACTTTGCCTTGCTGAGGGAGCAAGGAGGATTTAATTATACTGAGAGTGAAGCCCAGGTTTTGCAGAAGGGTGGTGGTGAACCTGAGGTGGTCTTTGAGACAGGTTTCTGTCTCTGCTAGGAGGAGAATGTAATCTAGGTAGGGGTAGAGTTGGATACCTTGGGTTCTGCAGTAAGCAATGGCTGGGGCTAGGCATTTTATGAATACTCTGGGTGCCACAGACAGGGCAAGGTTGTAAACTGAAAATAAGAGCAGGATCCAGAAAAATATAAACATTTTCTGTTGGAGGGTTTTATGGGGATATGCAGGTAAGCCTCCTTTAGATCCAGAGTGGCCATGAAGGCCTGTTCTGGGATAAGAGGAAGCAGAGTTGGAAGGGAGAGCATTTTGAAAGAAGGAACTTCTAGAAATTGGTTCAGGAAAGACGGATCTAATATAGGTCTCCAAGGGCCATCCTTTTTGGGGACCAGAAAGTCTAGAGTAAAATCCTTTTCCTTCCTGCCCTGGAGGAACAGGTTCTATTGTTCCTAGTTTTTGGAGGTGTTGAAGAATTTGTGGCAGGAAATGGATATTTTTGGGGGGGGGGGGGGAATAAGCTTTGGGATGGGCTTTTCCCCTCCAGGAAAAGAAGTATCCATTTTGAATGATACTCAATACCTATTGGTCTGAAGTGATGGTTTTCCAAATAGGTAAACAGTGGGATAGGCTGGCTGACCAGGGCAGATGGGCAAGGCAGTCACACATTGTTGGGTGCATTTTGATCCAGAAAGGACTGTCTAGGACTTGGCTGAGAGGTGACAGGTCTGGAGAATGCTTGCCTTCTGGTTCCCCTCCTGTGTCTAGTGGATAAGGGGGTGGCAGAGGAAGGGGTTCTCATGACAAATGAGGTTTTAGCAGGGTAGTTCCTGTAATACGTTGGAATAGGGGACAATAACAAATGCTTGATGTCCTGCAGTTCCTTGCTTTTCTCCTGCAGATTTTTAAAAAGTTATGCAGATAGTTTTCCAAACAAAAGGTTATGGTCTAAGGGGGCGTCCATAATCTTAGTTTTAAAGTCTTCTGGAAGAGGCTGTAGGTGCAACCAAAAATATATATCTGCGAAGGACGGAAGCAGAAGCTGCTGACCTAGCAGAGGCCTCGGCAGCATCAAAACTGCACCTAACGGAATGTCTGGCTACCTGTGAAGCCAGAGACAGTTTAGATATTATGCCCGATTTAGTTGATGATTTTGCTGTCTTTATCAGTAAGCAAAAGAGATGCAGAGGGAATAAGTCTGGATTGCTTGTCTGGGGAGACAGCAATAACTGCAGGGTCTGCCAAGGGGGGGGGGAGGGGGGGTTAACTAAGAATATTTGCTCATCAGGAACCTCATAAAACCTGTCTGGTCGTTTAGGTGCAGGTGGTTGGGAGTCTGGATTTTTGGTTGCAGAGGTAAAAGCACCCAGAGAGGCAGGTAAGACTGGTGGGATGGCTGATGGGGAGGGAGACTCCACTTGAAGTTCAAAATACTGTACCGCCTCTGAGTGTCGGTCATCTGGGTAGTGTCCCATTTAAAGTACTCTTTCATCTTGGTTATGGTTTCACCAAAGGTAATGTAATGTCCTTTGGTGGAGAATCACCTTCAATTGATTCCTCATCTGGAGAATAATATTCTAAAGGAGAGGCAATCTGGGATGCATACGAAATGGATTTTTAAGAAGAAAAGTAGTAAGGTTCTAGTCCCTCCTCTCCCTGGGTAGTCTGCAAGGGAAGAGAAATGGCAGAGGCAGGCATAGTGGAGGGAGTACAGCCTGTGGGCCTGAGGGCCATAAAGGCCTGCATCAGAGAGTTAGTGAAAGAATGCCAGTCTGGGACTTCTTCAGAGGTAGGAGTCAAATGTTTAGTTTTCTGTTTTTGTTTAGTAGGAATTGGTTTGGGAGATTGCCTAGGCTCAGAAGCCTGAGTCTCAGGAATAAGAGTCTCTGAAGGTCATCCAACTGTTTCTGGTTCCCCCTCGACATCTGTATGAAGAGATGTCCGAGATATCTCCGTGGACGTGCAGGCCGTAACGTATGAAGCGGCCTCGGTGTGAGCCTAAGTAGTTGGTTCTGTTGGATGTCCCTCAACTTCTAAATCGGAAGCTGGCAGGACGTCCGATAGTGGACAGGCAATGGAAGTAGGCTTGGAAACCTTGGCTTTTTTCCATAGTGGTTCAGTCGGAGTGGCCGATTTAGGGTCCATTCTAAGCGCAAGCTTTCTGAGACGCTGGTTCTCTAAATATAAACTTAGTGCGGCCAAATGGCTGTGGAGAGTCTTCGGTACAAGGGATTGGCAAATGGAACAAGCGGTATGATAGTGTTCCTTCCCAAGACAAAAGACACAATGGTCGTGGGTATCCTTATAGGTTCATAGGTAGATACTAGGCTATCTGCCCTAGGGCATTTATAAGCCTAGCCAGAGTGTATTTGGCTTCCGCCTCCCTATTAGATTAGCCTACTGTGCCTCTGTAAAGTAGGTAACAGAAGGTACCCTTTTAAGATTAGTTTACTGTGCCTCTGTCTAGCAGGGACACAGGAGAGACCCCAGGGGTGAATTTGCGATTTCCCATCCACGCGTCCAAATTTCGCTTGAAGAGGTCAGCGAGGGGCTATGTCTAACATGAATTGGGATTCAATTCCAGAGTGAGGGGAGCCTCTGGGAAATGAATCTGTCCCTCCAGCATGTCCTATTTATTTTTGTGCTGAGGTTTAGGTCCCTGGAGCGTGTAGCTCTAAGGGACTTGGATTTTTTGAGGTGGAGCATGTCCATTAATTCTGGGCTTGACATGGCTTTGTACGTCAGGCATAGATCGCCTCTGAGTAGGCGGTAAGCAACTGAGTAGAGCTGGAGTTTCTTTAGTCAAGCTGCATAGGACATCTGTTTGTAGCCCATGATCCTCTTGGAGAGGTACTTTTGGGGTCTCTCCAGTTGCTGCAGGTGTCGGGTAAGGTACATCCCAAAAGGGGCACTGTACTCAATTATGGGCCTGATGAGTAGAGGGGCACAATGACCTCTCTATCTAGATGCGAACCCTTTCGTGATAAGGTGGGCTATATAGAAGGTCTTTCTAACCACTTTGGCAACGTGATTATCAAAGGAGAGATTACTATCTACGTTGGTCCCCAAATCTCTAATTACTTCTTCCGTACTTAATGGATTACCACCTATGTGGTAATTTGTGGGCACCTTGTTTTTCCCAAAGGGGATGACTATGCACTTTTTAGCATTTAGCTTGAGGCTGTGGCTCTGGCACCAAGCATCCGTCTCTGAGGGACCCTTTTGGAGGATGCTTGTGTCAGCTGGAAATTCGATTATGGCCCCCAGTTTGCAGTCATCGGCGAACTTTGTCAGCCATAATCCCCCCGTGTTAGCCTGAACCTCAGAGAAGTATATGCCGAACAAGAGAGGTCCCAGAACTGAGCCCTGTGGGATGCCACTTGTAACTGGTTTGGATTCGGACATGGCATCTGCGATTCTGACCATATGGGTTCCATCTCTGAGACAGTTTGCAACCCATCTTGTGATATAGGGGTTGATATTTAAGCTGGTAAGCTTATTTATGATGCCCGAGTGGGGTATTGTGTCGAAGGCTTTTGCGAGGTCCAGGTGGGCTGTGTGGACTACCTTGCCCTCATCTATGGCTTTGGTAACTGTTTCAAAGAAATCAACTATGTTTAAGAGGCAAGATTCTGCCCTTAAAGCCGAATTGGGTAGGGTCCAGTGTCTGGTGGCTCCCAATGTCTTTGTTTATGAGTTCCATGATAATACGCTCCATAGCTTTACAGACCAGACTAGTCAGGCTTATGGGGCAATAGTTTCCGGGGTCCGTTGTGGCACCACCTTTGTGGAGTGGGACCACTGTAGCTGTACCCATTCTTTGGGTACATATCCTGTAGTAAGGCTAAGTTTAAACGGTGACTTAATGTGAGGGTTCAGTTCTTCTTGGAGCTCGTGTAAGACACAGCTGTGTTTTTTGCTTTGGAGAGAGCAGTTTCACCTGTGCATCTGTGATGTCAGGGAGGTTACATTCCGTTGGGATAGGCGTTTGCTCCTTTGGGGGGGAGGGGGGGAGTTTGCGCTGAATCTGTCTGCGAGGATGTTGGCTATGTCTGTAGGTTCGGTAAATTTTGTACCATTATGCAACAATTCAGAGCATATCTGGGAGTTTCCGCCCATGTTCCTGACAACTAAAGAAGGCCTTGTGATTATCTTTAGTGTCTAGGGCAATTTTTCTTTCGAAACTGGCCTTTGATGATTTTATGAAGGATCGAAGTTTCTTGCTAATACTGATTAGAGATGCCTTCCCTTTTTGGGATTTTGCTCTGTCATGTAGTAGCTTCCTCCTTCTGTTGTATAGCTTATTTATGGCCGGGGTCCACCAGACCAGTCTCCTGTTTTTGGAGGAGTGAGTCTTGGTTTTATTTATGATAGCACGATCCATGCATTCCTGCAGGTGCTCATAGAATGCATTTGGTAAAGGATTCTGCGGATTGGGCTGTATTATCCTCTGGCCCAGGGGCTTTGAAGGATTCCACCTCAGCCTTGAGAAGTGCAAAGTTGGCTTTTGAGAAATTCTTTACAGTGATTTCCTTGGCTGGGGGTGGGGACGGGATATGGATGTCCAGGGAAATTTGTTTATGGTCTGATCTTACCAATGAGGGGTTTACCTCTGGTGTGGAACAGAGTCCCCATGTTGGTGATGACCAGGTCCAATATGGTGTTCCCTCTTGTGGGAGTGGTGACCAGTTGTTCCATTGCGTTAGAGTTTATAAATTCAAGGAACCGTTGGGCGAGGGTGTTTGGGCTTGAGTAGTTTTCCCAGTCAATGTTTGGGTAGTTGAAGTCACCCAATAACATAGTGTTTGGAGAGACCTTCATATTCTCCAGTGTTCTCAGGAATGCCAAGTGGGGTTCTTGTAATAGGGAGGGTGTTCTGTAGCAGGCTACAAACTGAAAGGCAGTTTTGCCCGCTGTTAGTTGCACATGGACGGTTTCCGAGGCTTCGTGCAGTGCCACTAACCTGGAGATGTAGGTATCTTTGATGAATATAGATACTCCCCCCTTCTTTTGTGCTTCGGTCCGAGTTTTGGGGCCGAAACGCATGGTATGAGTTATAACCTGGTAGTGCTGGGGTGTTCTCAGGAGCCTTGAACCAGGTTTCTGTTACTGCACAGACATAGATTTTCTCCATACTGAGGAGAGTCTCGAGTGCGTGCATCTTGAGGTTTAGACTTCTGGCATTGAGTAGCGTCACCTTTAGTTTTTTTTTTTTTTATCTTTGGGTTGTCTATGGAGGTGGGTTTGTCCTTTGAGCCTTGCCTAAAAAAGGCACTATGGGGGTGGCAAGAGCCTTGGCCAGTATACGAAAGCCTAAGGGTGACAGGTGCAAGCCGTCCCTAGCGAAGCAACGTGGCTTGTCGAGCATGTCATCCCAGGCTAACAGACACTGGATCCCCTTTGAATGACACCAATACTTTAGCCAATTGTTGAAACTGATCATTTTGTCTTTATACTGTGGCATCATTCTTGGTGAGAGCAAGATGCTACTCAAGGTCAGGGTCATACCAGCCTGGGCTACATGGTCAGAGAGCTCCTCTATGTCTCTTTTCATGTAGTCCAGGGAGGTACGTCTCAGGTCATTCACACCAGCATGGACAATGACGGAGTCATACTTGTACTTGCTTTGGAGTGACCTGAGTGCTTGCATTATGTGGTGGATCCTGGCACCCGACAGGCAGCTTACAGTGACCTTCTCCTTGTTCAGTCTGGTGAGCGGGACGTCAGTGTGCCGGACAACAGAGTCCACTATAACAAGTGTATTTGGTGTGTTGTTTGGCCTTAAGGGCTGTGACTGAGGCACACTGATTTTATGAGATGTGATTTGTGGGTATTGTTGAGGGGTGGCTGTTGCTTGGATATCTGCTTAGGAGGTCTTTGCTGTTTAGGCAGATTTTTATTTAGAGCCTCAGAGTATGTTTTTGTGTGTTTATGTGTTGGGTATGCAGATGCAATAGGTCTGTGTGAGACTGGATTTGTGGTGTGGGTGGTTACCTTTTCCTCCTGACTGACTGTGCTAGTCTTGGGTTGAGCGAGCTCTGCCTCCAATTTGGCTGTGTAACTGCATCTCTCACATCTATTAGAGTTTGTTGGAAGGAGGAGAGGGTTGTCTGTGTACATAAGGCAATTGTAACATTGCCTCGAAATTCCCAGATTCACCAGCTGGCCTGGAGAGTAACCTTGAAACTGACCCTTGGACTTACCAGATTAGTATAGGGAACTGTTTTTTTTACTGATCAGATTAGGGAAGGGAACTGATTTTTCACTTGATCAGGAAGGACCAATCAGGAGTCTAATACTTATGAAAAGTCAAGGAGGGTGTAGTGTTTTAGTTAGTTTGTGTTTCCTTATAGGAGCTGAGCAAGTGCAGGGCTTTAGAATAAGAACAGAGTGATTACTTTGAGAGTTTGAACAGTTCTAAGGGAAAAAGTGAAGAGCAGACTTTGTGGAGCCTGGAATAGTTTAAACCTGTTTAGGCGGCGCTGCCCGATGCTGCTCAGTGCGCAAAACCGCGCAAAAAGAGAGTTGTAGGGTTTTAAGAGAGAGAGATCAAGAAGTTTAGAATTGACCCAAAATGGCCATTTCTAATCTATTGTTGAGATCTCCCACAAAAAGACCCTTTTCTACATAGTCCAATACAAAAAATTCAAACTTTTTAAATTCATCACAAACAAGGGCGTGTCTTGCTAAAGAGTGACTTTTATACAGCATTTCCATTACCAAGACACGCCCTTGTTTGTGATGAAGGGGGAGATCTCAACAATAGATTAGAGCAAAAAGAAACATTATGGCAATTAATTCTAGGAGCAGATTCTCCACCAGGCCTGAATGAGGTGATAAACATGAAATGTTTTTTATTGTATAGGTAGTGTTATGTTTTTGAATGGCATTTTTAATATTATAGGAATTTATAATTGCATTTTTAAACACAATATAAAGCATTGCATTGTATGTATAGTGTAGAAATGAATTTTATTTATTCATTCAAAACACAAATATCAGTTTGTGTTATTCAGACTTAGACACACATACTTGGTAAGAGTGAAATGTCACTTTATATATAGACACAGGCATGAAGTGACAGTTTCTTCTACTTTTTTATTTTTTTATTTTATTTTTAGTTATAATCATTCTTGGGGAAGTGCACACCCACTATGCAACAGTGCCAGTTGGAGAGTCTGTGTGTGTGTGTGTGTGTGGGGGTGTGTGTGTGGGGGTGTGTGCGTATGAGAAAATGTGTATGAAAGAATGTTTGTTAGGTTTTTGTCTGTCTTAAGGGTGGGGGGTGTTTTAGTTTACGGGTGCACACAAGCACACAGATATTGATCATTGCATCAACTTGCATTATAGTGAATTTATTTGCGACTATTATACATTAAGTTAAGAAAGTTTATTGTTTTTCAATGCGAGTTTTTGGAAGAATTCATTAGTATTGCATCATCAATATTATTATTATTTTAGCTTTCAAAGAAAGTTTTTGTATTTATTGAATAATTAATTGGAATTACATCAATTAAGATATCACATCCTGTATTTGGTTTATAAAAGACACGAGTTAGAGAGGGCTCGTGTCCTTTTCTGAAGAAGTTCACGTGTAATAAAAGTGAAAGAAAGCGCTAAAGAAACTTGTGCCTTTATTGTGGCTGTCACACATTTTCGCTATCTTTGTTTTTTATGTATGTGATCCGTCTTGCAACATTCATTACTGGCGGGCTCGGAGCCGAGAGTCAGCTCCGACTCTGCCACTATAACTAGCACAAAGTCTCTCATTGGCTGGGCTAACCCTGTATCCCAGGATGCATCATGCCCAAACCCCCAAATCTTGTTTGCCCCAATATTATCTTCCCACATACACCAAAAGGATATATATGTAAGAGGAGAGAAAAACTAATATCCTCAGAGGAATCAGAATACAAGTTTCCTCCAAGTCCAACAGGTAGGGGGGAAGGAGGGCGGGTAAGTAAGAATGTAGGCGAGATGGATCACATACATCTATCGTTATGGTAAGTACATAACTAAAAGATGTAATGTGAGCCTATCTTGCCTACATTCATTACTGACGGGACAGCGTCCCTAGCACCTAAATCCCGGGAGGCTCACTGGAAAACAGTCCTGAGCACTGTGGAACCAAAGGAAGCCCGACCTCTAGAGGCCACGTCCAGTTTATAATGAGTAATAAAGGTATGTGGAGAAGTCCAAGTAGCCGCTGCACATATCTCATCTATGGATAGTCTAGCATGAAAGGCCACTGAAGTTGACATAGCCCTGGTAGAATGCGCCTTAACTGGAAAGGGAAGATCCTTACCCGCTAATGCATAAATAAATGAGATGCAGTCTCTAATCCACTTAGCTATGGTGCCCTTAGTTACAGATCTGCCAATTCTATTGTCCGAAAAGGACACAAACAGCTGATCTGATTTCCTCTCCTGTTGTGTCCTATTTAAATAAAACCTCAGTTGTCTATGCACATCCAACTGGTGAAATTTGTATTCTGCTTTGTTGGAAAACCATGGAAAAAGGACCGGAAGCTCAATAGACTGGTGGAGACAAAGGGCAGAAGAGACCTTAGGGAGAAAAGAAGGATCAAGTCTCAGAGATACTCGGTCCTCATGAAAAATTAAATAAGGAGGTTTAACAGAAAGGGCTTGAAGCTCTGATGCCCTTCTGGCTGAAGTTATGGCTACCGAAAAGGTAGTCTTCCATGACAAAAATTTCAATTCGCAGGCTCGAAGGGAGAAGATGTTAAAGCTCTGAGCACCACATCTAAATCCCATGGCAAGACGGGTTGCGAAACCGGAGGGCGAAGCAACCAGGCTCGTTTCAGAAAGGCTTTACACAGCTTATGACCCCATGAGGGAAGGGTCACGTGCAATATGATAATTGGAGATTGCTGCCAACTGAACCTTTATAGTGGAGGCAGCCGAGCCCTGTCTAAAGAGTGTTGCTAAGAAATCTAACACCGCCAACACAGGGGCTGTAAGGGGATCAAGATCACGTTGCTGAGCCCAAATTGCAAATCTCTTCCATTTACTAGAGTACATTTTCCTAGTAGAAGACTTGTGGGAGGAAGACAGAATATGTACTACTTCCGGGGTAAAGATATGGTGTCTGACTAAGGTCGGAAGTGGAGAAGCCAGGCAGTGAGCTTGAGAGTTCGTAGGGATGGATGGAGCTGTCCTGACTGATGAGTCAATAGGTCTGGAGCTGGGTCCAGAATCCAAGGACCATCCACCGCATACTTCCGAAGGAAGGGGAACCAAACTTGACAGGGCCAGTGTGGTGCAATCAAAATCATCTTGCTTCCCAAGCAGGTAGCCTTCTGAATCACTCTTGGTAGAAGAGGGACTGGCGGGAAGGCGTAGAGCAGACCGGAGGGCCAATTATGGACTAGAGCATCCCTGGGTGACTCCCCCTGTGGGGGGATCAGAGTGAAAAAATTGCTGTACTTCGCATTTAGGGGGCTGGCAAACAGGTCGCAGCAGGGAAGGCCCCACCTGGAGAAGATCTGAGCAGCCACTCGGTCGTTCAGGGACCACTCATGAGGCATCAGAATAGCTCTGCTCAGCCTGTCTGCTATCACTCTGGACTTCCCCGGAATGTGCGTTGCCACTAGAAAGCGCTGGGAAGCGATCACCCAATTCCACACTCTCATGGCCTCCCTGCAAAGGGGGTAGGACTTGGTTCCTCCCTGCTTGTTCAGATACCAGACAACAGACATATTGTCGGAAAGAATCGCAATAGTTCCCCTGGGAAGAGGAGCTGTGAAGTGCCTGCAACGCTAGAAGCACCGCTCTCATCTCCAGAAAATTGATATGCAAGTGAACCTCGTGGTCTTGCCACGTATCTTGGACCGTCTCGCCCAGATAATGCCCCCCCACCCTATCTGGGAGGCGTCCGTGGTTACTGTGGCAATAGGGGACAGGGGGCTCAAGGGTCTCCCTTGATTCAGGTTGGACGAGAGAAGCCACCAACGCAGATCCTGCCGGCATCTCTCCGTGATGAGAATCAGATGGGACAAGGGACGTTCCTGATATGACCACTGGGCCGAAAGGAGCCAATGAAGTATTCGCATGTGTAACCTGGCTAGCGGAACTAGGAGAATGGTAGCTGCCATTGATCCCAACAACTGAAGAACCATCCTGGCTTGGGCTTTTTCCCGGGGTAGTAAAGCCAGGACTTGGGGCCAGTAACACTTTTATTCTCTCTGTCGGTAGGAAAGCTCGCATCTCTACAGAGTCTAGCTCTGTGCTGATAAAGGCAACATGCTGTGATGGCAGCAATAGAGATTTTGCCCAGTTGAATGAAATCCCTAGATGGCCCAATCTGACAGTAGCTCTTGTGGCTTGAACAAGTAGATGCCTGGTGGGGGCAGTGAGGAGCCAGTCATCTAGGTAAGGAAACACCTGGAATCCTAGACGTCTCAGGTGAGCTGTCACCACTGCCAGACACTTGGTGAAAACCCTGGGGGCTGTGGTGAGACCAAAGGGCAGGGCCCGGAACTGAAAATGACTGGCTCCCAGCCGGAAGCGTAAATGATTCCTGGAAGTCTTGTTTATCTTGATGTGATAATAGGCATCCTTGAGATCGAGGGAGCACGTCCATACTCCCTTTTCCAGCAATGGGAAAATGGATTGCAAAGTGACCATTTGGAACTTGGACTTCTTTACAAAGCGGTTTAGACGGCTGAGATCCAGAATGGGTCTCAAGTCCCCTGTTCTTTTTGGCACCAAAAATAACCTTGAGTAAGTTCCTAATCCGATCTGGTCTGCGGGGACTGGTTGGATGACTCCTTTTTCTAGCAGCTTTGAGACCTCTATTGCTGCCTGATCCCATTGACTGGGTGAAACGTCCGGGATTTTCCTTGATGGCGGGGGGGGGGGGGACCAATAAAGGGAATGGTGTAACCTCCGGTGATGATACGAATCACCCATCGATCCTGAGTGATGGACTCCCAGGCCTGAAGATGCTCCAAAAAACGACCCCCGACTGGCTCCGGAGACGCACAGTTGGGTAATCCCTCAGGGACGTTGGTAGGAGGAACCACGAAAGGACTCGCGGTCTCCTGTATTGCAGGGGCCTCCACCACCTCTAGGGCGACGCCTTCCATTAAAATTCCCCCCTCCTCTGCCCCTGGAGGGGGGGGGTCAAATTGATGGGCAGGGGAAGACTTTTGAGACTTTCTGAACCACATTTTCCCTCCCCTCTGAGCCTTGGGATAAGGTCTAGAGGGAAACGAAAAACGGGCCCCAACGGCAGACAAAGTCTTACCCTCCTGCTCACATCTAGTGAGGGTGTCTCACTTTGGGTCCAAAAAGGGAGGACCCGTCGAATGGGGCATCCGTAAAAGAAGACTTGAAGGCCTCTGCAAAATGACACAAGCACATCCAAGCTTGCCTCCTGAGGGCTACGCCCAAACTCGCTGCTCTACCCGCCCCCTCAGCTGCATAAGATATGCGCCTCATGGACGAGTTGACGATGGAAGAAAGGGTAGACAGCTGGGCGTTAACAGACTGGGCCAACGCCTCAGGCAAGTTACCCGACAGGGTATCTCCCAACTCCTTTATGAGATCCCTTTGGAGCCATGTAAAATGACACAAGTAATTCAGCGACCGCAAGGTAAAGGTTGTGGAAGACAGGGTACGCTTCCCATACCTATCCATACTCCTAGACTCCTTATTAGGAGGATAGATGGAAGTAGAAGCCTCTGCCACGTCCTGCTGAGTGGCAGACGCCACCATCATAGCATCCACAGGTACTCCCTTGGTCAAAAATTCTTTTCCAGGAGGCGCAGATAAGAACTTATTGGGGCGGCTAGGAACTGGCTCCACAGAGTCAGGGTGTTCCCACACCCTTCGACAAATAAGATCCAATAATTCATCGAAGGGTGGAGACACCCAGGAGGTGGAAGGCTGGGCTCCGAAGGCCTTGAGAAGACAGACTCCTCCTCAGAAGGGTTTTTGGATGGCCAGTCGCCCTGCTGTCTCAAGATCTCCAGGATATCGGAGAACGAGACATCATCAGAGGACGACTTCAGGGACCCTTCTGCATCATCGAGGTCGGTGTCCGAGGTGACAGACTCATCTGCGGAGTCTACATGCTTCCTCTTACACAACTTCTTCCTGGGAGGCTCTTCAGGCACAGACTCTGAAGGGCCCTCAGAAAGCAGGGGACCACACATGGAGGTATCCTCAGGCCTAGAAGCCTCGCTGTCCAGAGATGGGGGGCACCAGAAGCTCTAATCGCAGCATCTGGGAAAGGAGTTGCCGATTCAGGTGAAGTCACTATGGACTTGGCCAGCGCACTCCTCATAGCCTCGAAGGCAGGTCCACCAGAATCGGACGAAAAACCCGCATCCAAGACCATGACCGGAGTCGGGGTACCCCTAGCCGAAGCACCAAGGGGGAGACTTGGAGCCGCAGCCTGAAGCCCCAATGTATCCCCCTCGGGTTCGACTGAGGACACCAGAGTACCGAAACCTGTAGAAGGAATGGAAAAAGTTGGAGCCCAGGTCGGATCCGAAAGACTAGCAGGAGGTTTCGGAGTCGACCCAAGGACTTCACTCGATTCGGCAGACTCCGGCTCCGACGACACAGAGGTTGTCGGAGGAGGAAGAAACGGAACCGATACAGTAGCTGGCTCCGAAGCCGACTGGGCTGGAGCCGAAAACAATTTAGTTAACACTGGCGACTGGAGGAGCCTCTGGACCACCCTATCGACATCCGAATCAGAGAGCCTGGAGGACTTGGAGGAGACAGAAGGGGGTCGAGAAACCTTCTCTGTCGGAACAGAGACGAGACTGGGGGAACGGCTCCGAATCGGCTCCAAAAGGATCGAAGCCAAAGCAGGCTCGAGAACCACCTCAATCTCCTTCGGCACCGACGACCGTGGAGTCAAAGAAGCCGACCCTGCAACAGACAAAACTTCCTGCGGCTCTGAGACCAATGGAGCCGAGGAAGGAGACATAGCCTTGGACAATACCTCCTCCGGCTCCGAGACCAGTGGAGCCGAGGAAGGAGATATAGTTTTTGACCTTTTCTCCGGAGGCTCCGATGAACTAATCGGAGCCGGAGACTTCATTTTAGTCTTGGACCTGGATTTCTCAGAGGGAGGAGAAGACGCCAAAGTTTCCTCAAAGGAGGGTTTAATCAAACCCTTAAGGATAAGTTTATTTTTTCTCTCCTGTAAAACCCTGGCAGAGAAGGCATGACACACACTGCACGATTCCTGCAAGTGTATGGCACCAAGACAATATACACAGATGGCGTGGCCATCAGTCAGCGACATCTTATACGCACATTTGGCACATTTTTTAAAGCCAGATGGCTTATGTTCTTTTGGTTCCTTGCCCGACATAAGGAACACAACCCACAAGTAGAGCAACAAAAATTTGATTTAAACTATAAATCAACACGACCACGTCATTACTCTAGGAGCGGTTAATGAGATCTGGGGTTTGGCCGTGATGCACCCTGGGATACAGGGTTAGCCCAGCCAATGAGAGACTTCGTGCTAGTGCTAGTTATAGTGGCCGAGTCGGAGCTGACTCTTGGCTCCGAGGCCGTCAGTAATGAATGTAGGCGAGATAGGATCACATTACATCTGCAGATACACCTGGAGGAGTCACTCTGATGTACACACTCTACCCTAAACCTCAGCATCTCCTCTATCACATGGTTTAAAATTTACTTATCAGGTCATCGACAGGCAGTAAAATGAGGGAACCAACTATCCTGTCTACTGCCAGTATCCTTAGGAGTCCCTCAAGGCTCCATCCTGGGCCCATTGCTCTTCTCGCTATTTACCAATCAATGCTCATCCTCCACACCCAAGGCCTCAGTTATTCAATATGCAGAAGACACCAGCCTGATATGTGCCGCCCCCAAACTAGAAGACCTCCACTCCCAAACACAAGACTGCTTTTCACTAGTGGAGTCCTGGTTCACTAACTATCAGCTTATTCTAAAACCAAATAAAACAAAATTACTCCTTTTTCAGCCCATGTAGATCCCCCCAACTGAGACCTTTACCATCATCTCTAATAACAAAACTGTGATCACCGCAACCCCCCACACCAACGTCTTAGGTGTGGAAATACACAACAGGTGTGGAAATACACAACAACCTAAGATTTGACATGCACAATGCCCAAACTATCAAGAAAGTTCACAAAAAAACTCGGGAGTGCTCTATCGGAACAAGCAATTTCTCGCAAAGTACACCAAAAACCACAATAATTAGGACACATCTATAATCTACCCTCCTCTATGCATCCGCAGTACTAACCAACCTTCGCAAATCTGACCTAAACAAACTAGAATCTTGGTATAATAAGATTCACTAGATTTGCTAGAGATTCTTCATGTAGAAGGCATCACTGTGATTCTCCCAAAAAGCTAAACTGGCTGTAGCTCCCTCTGCAACTTCAACTCAATCAGTCATCACTAGCACACAAGTTATACTACTACTCTGACAAAATCCCAAAATCCAAAATCTTATACTGCCTTATATTACCAACAAGAACCTTGAGATCAAGTACCCAAAACCTCCTAGAAGTCACCAAACATAATGATGAGGCAGGGAAATCTCTCTTCAGCTACTCTATTTCTAAGGCTTGGAATACCCTGCCTGGCCACCTAACATCCAACAACTCCACTACACAATTTAAAAAACTACTAAAATCCCACCTCATGAACAACTGGTTATGCTCCTGTGTCACTCCTGGGTAAACACTGGCATACAATCTATAATACTTAATACAACCATATGTGAAGTCTAGTAATACTCCAGTTTTATAGAACAGACACAACTAACTCCTCTTCAGTCTCTGGTTCAAGTGTGAACTCATAATATTGAATGTTCAGGTTTGCAAAAGTAATGCATGTATTAAAAGACATGAGACTCCTCAGAGCTCTTATATTGTATCCTGAACTATTAACTGACTTTTACTAATACTGTTCTGCCTGATTAATGTATGTATTATTGTTTTTAATTGACTGATTATGTATGTAATCTGGAGCTTTTCACCTCGGGTCTCCGCTGAAAATGGACGTGTGTCCAGTCGGACTTTCCCAGTCAACAAATGTAAAATAAATAAATGAAATAAAATTCTACAGGGAAGTCCCAAGGAATAGATGGCATTCCTGTAGAAGTTTGGAAGCTAGGAGGGAAAAAACTGATAAAGATGTGGAAGGTTTTGTTTAACAGTATTTTAAGAAGAGACGTACCAACATTCTGGAAGAAAGCCGTGGTAGCTGTAATACCTAAAGAGGGTAAAGATCATCAGATCCAGCTTCATGAAGGCCCATTTCAATACTAAACCATGATTATAAAGTGTTTATGTCTATTATAGTTAAAACAATGGCAAAAATGATGCCACAATTGATAGATATGGATCAATGTGGTTTTGTGGAGGAGGGGAGGCAAACCTTCAACCTTAACAGAGCACTGATGAGCCAGAGGGAAGCAGAATGTAAGATAATACCACTGCTGATGGTGGGTCTTGCTGCAGAGAAAGCATTTGACAGAATAGGCTGGGACTTTGTAAGCAGGACAATGGAAGCATTTGCATTCCCGGATAGAATTATTGGGAGGATGTGTGAAGGATTGGAAGTGAAAATATAAACTCTTGGCTAGGCTTGTAAGGGCCCCAGGGCCATTAGCCTAGCAATCTCCTATGATCCTACAGTAGGTGGGTTCCTCTCTGATGGTTTCTGCTTGAGCGGAGAAAGCAGGCAGGGATGACTGCTTTCCCCTTTGTTGTTTGTATTATATTTAGAACCACTGACAAAGAAGACAGGTGACCAAACTTCAGGGATACAATTGGTATGGTAGTCAGGAAAGGCTGGCTCCATTTGTAGATATTACTTTACACCTGATAAGGCCAGAGAAGGACACTGCAGTGTTGTGGAACATTTTGGCACAGTTTCAGTTCTTTTCAGGATACAGAATTAATGAAGCAAAAACAAAGGCAATAACAGTAAATTGCGTACTTGCACACAAATTGGTTCAGCGGTGTCCATATTTGAGGGAACATGATGGGGTGAAGTATTTAGGAGTATGGACTGGGAATAATTCCCGTGTGGCAGCTGAAGATGTGTGGAAAGACAGTGGAAAAAAGATAATACAAAAACTGAGAAACTGGTAGCTCTGCTATATGGGTATAGACAGTAAGACACAGGCAGTTAAAATGGTTTTAGTCCCTTTGATCTTATACAGAAGTCAGGCATATTTTTATCAACCAGAGGAGAAGTTGTGGATAGCAATTCATAAACAGCTGAGGAAGTTTGTCTGGGAGGGGAAGATGGCAAGAGTCAGGTGGGATGCGTTGATTCTACCAATAGAACAAGGTGGACTGGGATTACCCAATTTGAAGGGGGGGGGGGGATTCAGAGCTACACAATTAAGGCTCCTATACATGGCACAAGCAGAAACCTATAATTCAAAGCAGAAAGGGATGATGATAAAACAGGAGGGAAGCTCAAGAAACAAGGAGAGACTGGGATTTTGGATGCAGGCCTTTAAGAATAACACTAATCATACAGAATATTATATTCATAAATTAGCAGAGAGTATTCTAGAGCTAGGCCAACATGGGAATGGAAAGAGGAGATTCTGCTGATAGGGATGACTGCAATTAGGAATACAGACAACAGGCAAAAGGGGGCTGGAATTTACTGCAGAAAACTGGCAAAGAAACCAAAGTATTGGAAACAAATCACTACAGCGGGAAAGGTAACAGAATGGGAAGATGCCAAGAATTTATTTGGACTGAAGGTTAAAGAGATTGCCTATACTCTGATACCAAACCTTGACAAGGAAGGCAAAGAGAAAGAAACAGGGTGGTCCTAAACGGAAGGCCAGCACTAGTAGAGTTCTTAGCAGAATCAAGAATAGAAGCTGCTGTTAAAAAAGGAATAATTAGTAGAGCACATAAAATATTGCATAACTACAAGAGTCAATCAGAGGAGGTTAGAAAGGATTGGGAAGAGAGTGGATAAGCAATTCACAAAAACAATGGGGAGATATATGTTTGTCTCACAAATAATCATCATCATCATCTTCTTTCATCTGTTCTCGTTAGGGGTCGCCACAGCAGATCTCTGTTTCCATTACTACAGCTCTGAACATCACCCTTATTCTTGAAAATCGGTACCAAAACACTTTCTCCATTCGTCAGGCATCCTCTCACTTTCCAAGATTTCATTAAACAATCTGGTTAAAAACTCCACTGCCATTTCACCCAAACACCTCCATGCTTCCACAAGTATGTCATCTGGACCAACAGCCTTTCCATTCTTCTTAGCTATCCTTTCTTCCTCCTTGCTAATCCATTGTACTTCATGATTCACTATCCCCACATCACCCAACCTTCTCTCCCTCTCATTCTCTTCATTCATCAACCCCTCAAAGTATTCTTTCCGTCTGCTCAACAAAATCTCCTCACTTGCGAATATGTTTCCCTCATCCTTTATCACCTTTACCTGCTGCACATCTTTCCTAGCTCGGTCCCTCTGTCTAGCCAATCGGTACAGGTCCTTTTCTCCCTCCTTAGTATCCAACCTTTCATACAACTCTTCATATGCCTTATCCTTAGCCTTCGCCAGCTCTCTCTTTGCCATGTACCTCATCTCCTTATACTGCTACTTTGTTCGTCTCACAAATATGCAACAAAATCTAGACGATTTAGCATTTTTACTTGGAACTGTTTATATAGACATTTTTATACCCCAAGTAGACTCCGGAGATTTTTTCCCTCAGGTAGACAGCAGATGTTGGAGGTGTGGTGGGGTTGAAAGAGTTAAGTGGGAACATTTTCTGGTAGTGTAATGAGTTGGCAGCCTTCAAATATTCCCTGCAGACTACTCTATCAGAGATACTGGGTGAGCAAATTAGTGTGACTAAGGAAATTATTCTTCTGAGCTATGATACAGAATCTGACTTGCCTGGACATAGTAAGACCTTGCTGAGTCTAATTATGGTGGCTGCCAAAAAAGGAATTACTAAAAAGTGGAAATCAATGTCTAAACCAACTGTACTAGAAGTTTTGAATACAGTAGCAAATAAAACAACTGGAATTGGAATCTTTAGAAAAGGGTAATAGCAAATTACATAAGAAAAATGGGAATTGTGGGAAAAATACGTACAGGGATGAATGAGGTTTAAAAGAAGGCAAGATCTGAATGAGATATGCAATGTTTGATGACTGGGTAGATAAATGGTGTATAACGTTTGCAACTAAATTATGTCTATATGGTTTGTGATGCAAAATGCTTGCAACTATGTCAATATGGTTGGTTTTCATTTATATAAAAGTATGACTGCCTATGTCATAAGTGATATTTAATAAAGATGTTTCTTGTTTTAAAAAAAAAAAAAAAAAAAAAAAAAAAAGTACCACAAGGTTCGTGCTACTATTCAACATCTTTATTTGATCTACCTCAGCTCTCTCCCTCCATTACATAAATGGCACATGGTACTATTTATTTCACATTTGTTTACCGGGAAAGTCCGACTGGATATATGTCCAGTTTCAGCAGAGGCCCAGGGAGAAAAGCTCCAGTAAGCAGAGTACAATTACATTAGTAACAATAGAGACATTTGGCAATAAGTATAATTTACAGTCCTCAGTAGGGTTACAAACATAGATAAAACAGTGTTGACAAAATCAGATAAATTATCTTAAGTTTCAGACATTAATAAATGCAGTTACGGGCCAAGTCCCTTAAAGAATGCATACACTTTTTAGAGTCTATGATTGAAATGATTAGGCAGTTTCCAAGATCAGCGGGTGGTAGTTAGTCAGGGTTTAAGCAGGGACATTGCCAGTGCAATTTAAAGTGTAGTTTGAGGCTTTTTTTGAATAGAGTTAAGGGGGATTGGTAAGTAAGTTTGGCAGGTAGTAAATTCCAAGTTTTGCCTACTGAGTTGGCGAATAGAGTTCCCAGCTACATTTGTGCTCTTATTTGTTTGCACCACCAATTTGTCAGCAGAGAGTAGTGACCTCAGGTTGCTGTATGGTTTTGATGACCTTGTTTAGTGCTGGTGTTTTTTCGGGTTGGTACAGAATTTTGTGGGTTACTATAAGTTGGTTGTATCTGAGAAGACTGGGCCATTCAAGCCATCAGAGTTGAGTTAGGTTGATACAATGGTGGGTCCTAGAGGTATAGTACCTGTAGCAAATCTAGCAATATGGTTGTAACAGCTAGCAAGTTTGGTAAGGGTGGCTTGATTCAAGTTAGAGAAGAGGGAGGAGGGTAGATAATAGGTGGGACCGAGCAACAGTAGTTCTTGCAAATGGAGTGAGGAAAGGTTTGATCCTGTATAGGGAGCCCAATTTTTTTTTGACAGATTTGATGGTTTGATTGACATGGGTATCATATTTTAGGGTGTTGTCAACTGACGCGTAGGAGTTTGTGCGAGTACCTGGAGATATAATTGTGCCATTGTTGGAAATTATAGTAAAAAAATGGTGAGGAGGATTTGCAAATGGGGGAAAAGATGAGCAGCTTAGTTTTGTTGGGGTTTAATAGAAGCTGACTGTTTGCAAACCATTTTTCTAAATCACTGAAAGTATTCTGGGTTAGAGTCATAAGCTCAGTTGAGGAGGAGGCGGTACAGATTAAAGTAGAGTCGTCCGAGTATTGGATGCAGGTGGCCTTGGGAGTGATGGTGGGTAGGTCATTGATAAAGACTGAGAAGAGTAGTGGTCCTAGTATGGAGCCTTGGGGGACTCCTAGAGTAATGGGTAGATGAGTGGATAGGGTATTCTGCCATAAAACTGCTTGCTGTCTATCAGGCAGGTAAGACTGGAACCATTTAATTGAGCTACTGTTTAGTGATAGTTCCTTCTGGGTAAGGAGTAGCAGTTGGTGACTGACCATATCAAAGGCCTTGGAGAGATCTAGGAAGAGAGCTGAGGTAATCTGACAGAAACAGCTCAGTACCTATTCACCAGACAGACCTGCAAGCAGATTTCCTACCTGCAATCCATTGGATTTATAACAAAAGTCTCATTCTCATCTCTAACAAAGCCAAACTAGGATTTTTGGCACCAAAAAGAAACTTGAAACACAAAAAGCTCTTTGCATATCTACGTCCCGAAACCTTCTTATTAAAAACACCATTTCTTTTAAATATCTTATCATTTGGCTTGACACTTACCTTCTCCCTCCACATTGACCACACAAGTCGAAGAAAGCCAATAAACTCTTCTCCTTTCTTAATTAAACTTCCAGAACAGCCAAAGGCAAATAGATTCTACTCTCCCAGTTACACAACCAATAAAATTTGTACATTTATTACAGTCCCCTAAAAATGAATATCACTACCAAACATTTAAAAAAATCAAAATGTCTCCCTGCTCAACAAATGGTCAATCTTCTCGGATCCCAATTACTCAAACTCCTAGTCAACCAGACCTTGTCTCTCATAGCAGCTAAACTAATTAGACAACCTTTCCTTTTAAAGCCTTGGAAACCACAACCACTATGCCCCTCAAACTGCAACCCTCCAAAACTGAAGTGCATTGCACAGATCACCGCTTCTCTACACCAGGTCCAAAAATGTCCCCCAAATAAACACCTTGTCTTACTCTGAACTTAGGATTCCACTGAAGGCCCACCTCTTCTTATCAGCTAATTGCAACAGCCTCTCATCCAGCCACATCACCTAATGTAAGCTTCATCACTCTCTCCAACTAGAAGATTCTATTTCATTAATCTAAAAGTCTCACTCATAGAACGCTCTGCTTAAAATAACTTCTTCCCTCTACTCATCTTCTGTGCAACATCCTTCACACCACTCAACTATCCAATTATTCCCACTTAAGACAACACAAAGCTGTAATTACCACACAGACACTTCACTAGACGAGATCTGTCCTGATTACTGTAAATAATGCATATTATTTATATACACTTCCCAGTTTTTGTTAGCTGATAAGGGTATTCTATAGATATGCATTTTCTTTACACACTGGGTTTCTTTGTACTGCTGGACGGAGACTGAAATTGCACGTGTGATCAGTGTTCTACCTCTGTAAACACATTTTACATAACACATAACAAGCAGTTGCTCAAATAATTTCCAGTACTGTCTGCTGCCTTGCAAACAAAGGACCAATTTGGTAACTGTTACACAGTGCCTATCTAAATGCACCTTAAACGACCAAAACATCTATCATGGATACTTAAACACTTGCAGGGACTGATCAGCATCTCTTCTACAATGAAAATTGTGCCTCCTAACACCCTGTGCCCAAGTCAGACACCCACTTTGTGCCACCCTTTCTATGCCTCTGCACCACACTCCCCTTATGAGTACAGGACGTTTTGGTCATGTTTCCATTTTTAAAAAAGTTCCCTTTTCCAGGGAATTCTGTATTATGTTGCTTCCTTACACATATGTACTGTTAATGGACAATAACTTCATTTGGTAGTGTTTGTTTAGCATCCTGAAACACTGCTAGTGGTTATATTTTTCTGTAGTTCTGCCATGTCCAAATTACTGCTGGCCAAGTAGCAAGTTGTAGTTCAATTGGCAGTTTAAATTTTCTTTGCTTCTGAACTACATATATACATACACACATATCTAACAGGTGTGTGTGTGTGTTTAATTATATTAAGAAATCACTCAGCAGTGTTCTGAACTTACACAAAATGACATCAGCAAAATATACTAACAGACAAATCCAGTGAAAACTTTACCCCTGAAACAACTATCTTAATTTCATAAATACCAAAATTTCTTACACTTCCTAATATAATAAAGGAGCACACTTTGAAGATGCTCTCTAAAACCAAAATTATTACTTCTATGGAGCCTGACAATTTATTTATTTGACATTTGTTAACCGGGTTAGTCTGACTGGGTGAAGCCCTTTTTCAGCAGAGACCCGAGGAGAAAAGCTCCAGTAGTACATTACTTTAAAACAATATGCATCATGGACAACAGCTGCTAAAGAAAAAACAAGAGTATGTATATATAACAGAAAAACATTTGGTTGGTTGTTTACCTGTGCGTATACTCAATATAAATTAAACAGTACAAATCAGAGACAAATGTAGCATATTGGGCATGTATATACATGTTGAAGGTATTAAAAATAAGAACAGTTATAATCAAAAATTAGGAAGACGTTTGCAGTAGGCGATCATAAGATAGCAAAACAGTAAAGAAGAGGTACATAAATATAATGAAATATCAAACAGTACAGAGAAACAGAGGAAAAGGGGTAATATGGTGTAACCTCAGTCAAGTAAAGAGAAAAATAGAAGAAGAGAAAGTAAGTATTTGGTAAAAATACCAGTGGAAAAAGAAACCCAGGTAAGGAAATCAGTGATAGGACTACTGTGTTAACAGTCAGGATGACAGCGGTCTACTAGGAGAGGAAGACAGCTTATACAAGGTCATGACAGAGACCAGGCCATGATTTCCACAGGTAATCTTTTACTGCTATTTAAAAAAGTCATAGGCTTGGTGATGCATCTGATATGAAGAGGTAATTTATTCCACGCATTTGCTATGGAATAGGAGTAAAGTGAACTGCCAATGTTTTTACTGGGCTTGTACACTTGCAATAGGTTCTGTTGAGAACTAAGTGTTTGGGAGTATAGGGCTGGATAAAGGTGACGAGAGAGGGACAGGAAGATGGTAGATGTAAGACTGAATCAGCCATGAGAAAACTGAGGTACCAAGATTTGGTGATGAAATTCTAGCCACTGCAGATTTCTTAGGGTGATGCAGTGATGAGTGCAGTAAGGTAGGTTGGAGGGAAATCGAGCAATTTTGTGATAAGTAAGTTCCAAGTAGTGAGTTTAGTGAGAAAATTAGATTGGAGGTGTGTGAGAATATGGGCTGCACAGAGCAGTGTGGGGAGTAGGAAGGCTTATGTGATGGAGAGTCTGGAGGCACTTGTGAGGTATTTATTGTAACTGTATAGCAGTCCTAGTTTTTTATGGGTCTTTTTAATGCACTGTTGAGTGTGGAGATCAAACTTTAGATGGTCATCGATAATTACACCTACGAGTTTTGTGTGGGGTTCAGTAGAAATGATAGTACTGTTGAGAGAGGAGACAGAAAAGGAAGTTTTGTGGTGCTGTAGGGTAGAAGAGAAAAACAGGAGAAGTTTAGTTTTCCTTGGGTTCAGTAGTAATTAGGGGGAAGAAAGCCATCTTTCGACCGTGTGGAGGAATTCTTGGGTGAGGGTATGAATTTATCAGAGCAGGAGATGATTGTGGAATCATCAGCATATTACCTAACAGCAGAGAGAGGAGGTCATTAATAAAGATGGAGCCTTGGGGAACCCCAGTTTGTACTGTTAGAAAGGGAGAGGTTAGAAAGCCATTTCGCAGCCTGGAATCTATTAGAGAGGTAGCTGGAAAACCAAGTATTTGTAAATGATGTTAAAGAAGTAGCCATGCTGTGCTTTGGGCGAAAACCATATTGTGTGGGGATCATTAGAGCAGGTGATCAAAGAGTTGTTTGTGGATACATTTTTCAAGTATTTTAGACAGAGGTGATAGGACAGAAATAGGTCTGAAATTAGAGCAGTCAGTTGCATTACTACCTTTATGCAGGGGTATAATGTAGATTTTTTTCCAGATGTCAGTCATAACCTGAATGCCTAATAAACAGCACTAAATATGTTCTTGTGCAGCTCCTTCCTTAAACTGTATAACCAGAGGTCAACTATACCATTTCTCCCCGAAGTAGTGCAAACTGCAGTGGTGCTGTGCTTTCATAAGCGTGGCCCTACCATGGACCAAAGAAACTACAGACCTATTAGCCTGACTAGTCCAGTTTGCAAACACTTACAATGCATCGTATCTCACCTCAAACAGGATATCAAAACCCTTATATGGCTAGATACACATCAATCTGGCCTTGTCAAACAGATATCATGACTACTTAGTTTTGGTCAACTTCTTTGAAAAGTTACACAGGCTGCTGGTGGAGGATATTCTGTAAACAGAGCTGATCTGGATCTGTCCAACATATCTGACAGTGCATCCCATGCTGGTATCATTAATAAGTTGAATGCCTTAAAAAGTATATCCTTATTTGGCAACGTGGATAGCAAACTAGCTGAAAAATAGAACCCACATAGTTAAGGTGGCAGGCACCTCCACAAAACGTTTAAAAGTAACTAGTGATGGGTCCTAGGGTCAGTACTGGCACCTCTCCTTTATGGCATCAACTTCTCCAATCTCCAGAGCAGAAATCAGTACCTTTGGTTAACTAAGTTTGCAGAAGACTGCAAAATGGCCGTTACTGTCAAATCTCCTTCAGATACATATTCATTACAGGAAGACCGAACACTTGGAAACAAATGGTGTACAGAAAAGGGGGTAATCTTAAACAAAGTGTAATGTCACATTTGTAAATAACTCTCTCCCTCAGTGCACAGTATATCCAATACCTTACTCAAAACTGACTGTATAGTCACGGTTCTTGGAACCCAGGCTGATAATTTCATCTCCTTCAATCACCATGTAGCAAAAGCAGTCAGAAAATCCTTCTATTTAACAAAGCTAATAACGGCACACGATCCCAGTCAAAAGTAGTTCTCATCCTTCTGAATGCAGCACTAATTAGACCAACTATTGAGTACAACATCCTTCTTTGGAATAAGAGTACAACACCTTCTTTGGAATATTAAGCAACTGGAAAGGCTCCAGAGGTTCTAAAATAAGTAAACTGTTGTCCTAAAATACCAGAGCTACCAGGAAAGGCTTGAAATGCTATTCCTTTACTTAGTTTCTTATGGGTAATTGAATACCTTATGACCCATATTCATTTGGGACCCAAACCTCCTTGATCTCCTGCATCTTCATTTGTCAGATAGCCCCAGTAATACCAGAACTTAAGACTTAAACCTCTATCAGCATGCAAAGAAGTGTGCTGGAGAGAGAAATGTATTACCCTCTGCCTAGACAACCTCTAGAACAAGATTCCCCAGCAAGTTAAACACAGCGACACTAGCATATGTACAAAAACTGGAGGATTGGATAGGTACTATGACTCTCAACTGTACAGACCTTTCACAGAATGTCCAGATTTTTGCCTCATATTTTTGGTCTGTTCCTCAAAACATCTGTGGTTTTCTGGTAGATCACAGAGAATTGAATTCACTATCTAATGACATACATTTGAGTATCACACTTGTTACATATGTTACATCATTCAGAAAATGTATGCCAACAGAAATTCTATTATTTAGCAACTTTCTAAATTTTATAAGAGCAATATTTAAAATCTGTGTCTTTTTTTGGTCCTTTTCGCCCCCCCCCCCCCATTACTTTAAGGCTTTGTCCAGATTTTTTGCACCAAGTGGTTGAGAGGTATGATGGGCACACACATTTACTCCCGGACCAACCTGCTTTATCCTTCAAGAAAAGGGGGGAGGGTACAGCATGAAACTGAGTAACAGCAAAGTGTAAACTGCCTATAATCACTCAATACACACATACTGTAGATATATACTACGTACTCCAACCAGAAAATAAATCGTATACCCACTCATAACGAAAAATAAAAATGTAAAGCTGGCAGCTTCTCAAATTCTAAAGGGACTGGCAATGCCTATCAATACAGGTTTGTACTTCTTTTTTGTTCAAATATTTTTATTAAATTTAAACATATGAAAATATTACAGACATTCTAATGAAAGTTTTGATTCGATAACTATACACAATATTTACATTTGGCCTAATATGAGAAATTTCTCACAAGAAAGAAATAATAAAACTTTCCATTTACCAATATACATTCAAATTATTTAAAAAGCATTCAGTCAAAATTATAGAGAATGTGTTGTTTTAAGAGTTTCTATTAAACCGAGAACTTTGTTTCAAGGATTATCAGTCCATTTCCTTGGGGAAATTCTTGTTTCCTTGAGTTTGATTTCTGTGGATGCTGATTCTTCCAATAATGATAGAAACTCTTCAATGGTGGGTGGTGCAGATGATTTCCATTGTCTAGTTAAACATTTTCTTGCCACTGCTAGAATTGTCAAGAGGAGATAAAAATCATTTCTCGTTATGGCATTCATGACATTTATATTCAATAGAATTAGGGGTTTGGATAAAATAAATATATCTAAGAATAAAGCTCGACAAAAATTACCTACGTCTACCCAATACTTAATCATTTTATTACAGTCATAAATAATGTGTTCCCAATCGGCTGGACATACTATAGAACATCTCCAACAAACAAGAGTAGTAGGTGACTGTATTTTAGCAAGTATGTTGGGAGTAATAGAATGCTCTGTGTAAGAATTTCCACGTAAAGATTTTCCACATTTGAAGACGAAGTTAATTTCACAGAGAATAGTATATTGGATTTGACTTCTGGGGACAAATTTAAAATTTGACCGTTACCATTAAATTTCCAAAATTGTTGTTTGGGTATAGTTTTGTAGTTTATTAGAATTTTGTAAATGTTAAAGATTAAGTTAGGCCAATTCTGATTGTTATATATCAGATTTTGAATATGAAGAATCAGCTTGGGTTTAGTTTTAAATGAAGAGTTATTTATTATTCTACACAGATCTTGAGTGTGAGAAAGAACACTATGTAAAATAATCAAATCTGTGTCTGGGATATTATAAATATTTTTTTTATTTCATGAGTCTGTAGTACTGTTAATTCTGTTATACAGTGCTGCCAACAAATGAATTGTTTTGATTCCCTATCTTGGAATACACTTTTGTGAATTCTGTTGGTATCTCTCTTTCGGCTTTTCCCGGTTAGGGATCGCCACAGCAGAACTCCGGTCCACTCATGATTGGCAGTGGATTTTTACGGTGCCGAGCTGCCAGCCCGATGCCCAACCTTCAAAGAAGGCACACCCATTTATGCAAGCACCTACCTGCATGTCTTTAAACATTACTCGACCGCAGGGAGGACATGCAGACTCCACACAGAAGGCGCTCCAGCCGAGAGACAGGAGAACCTCTTGCTGTTAGGCAACAACACTAACCGCTGCACCACCATGGCCAGAATTCAGAATTTTGTGAATTCTATTGTTATAATTTTTAGAAATCCTGAAGGGGATTAGTAATTCCCACCAGAGTTTTACATCTAGGTTTCAGTTTATAAACATTCTGATATTGCTATAAACAAGTTTACTTTGGTAGGCTTTGCAATATTATATTGTAAATTAATGCCTAGTATATACCATCGATTGACATTTTGATTATCTACTAAGAAATTAACAGCTAATTTGTTTTTATTTAAGAAGATGGTTGCGCGAAGGGATTTCCATGCAGATGAGAAATTGGGATCTAACCAATTAATGGCTAATTTGAGAATGGAAGCTTTAATATAGGAATCAAGATCTGGAAAGTTTATTCCCCCTAGTTCCCAGGGTCTAATGAGATGATAAAGAGCAATTCCATTTCTTTTTGAAAACCATAAAAATTTTAATAAGATTTTGTTTAAGTCATTTAATATCATTTTATTTGGAGACACAGGAATGGCTTAGGCAATATAATTTATCTTTGGGAGTAAGGTCATCTTTATTAATTGTAGTCAGTCTTCAAAATTTAAAAACAATGTTCCATTTTTCTATTAGTGATTTTATAGTAGCTAACGTATTTGTGTAATTAGTGGCCACGGTTGTATTTATGTTATCACACAAGGTTATTCTTAAGATGATACTAATGTGCCAATTATGTGATTTGAATTAAGATGCATCTTATGTTTTCTATTTAATATCATATATCTGGATTTTTTGTTACTTATTCTTAAACCTGAACTAAGATAAATTTTAGCAGTTTGTAAATCTAATTCTTTGAGAGACTCTTCTGAAACTCTCAAAGTTAGAAGAATGCCATCTGCAAAGAGCATGATTTTAGAGTTGAATTGTCCATGTATTTCAACACCAGTTATTTTTTGGGATTGACGGATAGTAATTGCAAATATTTTAATGGCTAAGGCATATAAAATACGAGACAAAGGGCAGCCGTGTTTAGTTCCTTTGATGATTTTTACGGCTTCCGAAGTAAATGGACCAAGTTTTACATAAGCAAGGTTGTTACTATATAAACTTTTTATCAAATGTATAAATTGAGAGGGAAAATCAAAAATTTCTAGTGATTTAAAAAGAAAGTCCCACTGTAATGTGTCAAATGCTTTTTCAATATCAAGGGCAATTAAAAGAGCCTCTTGGTTATCTCTATTAATAGCATCCATAAGAGTGAGAATCCTTTGAATGTTGTCATGTTTGTTGTAAATGCAATCTGTTTGATCTTCTTATATGATGTTTATTAAGGATTTCTTGATCCTATTTACTAAGATGGATGAAAAGATTTTATAATCATTAAGAAGTCAAATAGGTCTATATGAAATACATAAAGATGAGTTTTTATTTTCCTTTAGAATAGGAGTAATTAAAGAATATCTCCAAGAGGGAGGAACAATATACTGAGAATATTTCATAATACTCTAAATGTAATTCAAAGTTAAGGCAGGAGTTGGTAGTAAATTTCGTTTATGATTCCATCTAGTCCAGGAGCTTTATTATTTTTTGATTTGCTTAATTTTATCAACCATCTCTTTTCATGAAATTTGTTGTTGCAAATCTAATTTTATTTTCTCTGGCAATTTGTTTATATTAGACACGTTTACATCTACAGAATTTGTGCTCAAAGGATCACTGATTTGAAGATCAGAGTAATGATGTTTAAAAGCATCAAGAATATCACTAATATCTGAGACTGCTCTGTTGCTTTTACCCTCATGTATATTTGATACCATTTCCAGTGGATTTTTTTTATTCTCATTGATAAGTTATGTAAATGTTTAGGAGACATTGAGTACGAGTTAATTTTCAGTTTTTCTAAAGCTAGATTGATCTTGCGTGTTAATATTTCAGTATTTTTTTATTTAGCTGATCTAATCTTTTTTTTCTTTGTGGATGTATCAATGGACTCATCTGTATTTATATCAATTAACTGTTTTTGTATATTTTGCAGTTCTGATTCCCATTCTTTGCTTTTGTACCATAAAGAGTTTTGCATATAAAAATGCCTTTAATGTATCCCATAAGATTACTGTATTCGTATCCTCTGAATGGTTAGTTTCTAGAAAATAATTTATTTCTGAATGTAACCATGGTTTGAATTGCTTTAAGTTAATAATGTAGGCAGGAATTCTAGTTGCTATGTTTAGTTTTTTTAAAGTCAGATTCTAGTTTAAGGATGAGGGAGTTGTGATCCGAAAATGGACATGGGAAAATGGGAAAATTAATTATTTTCGTGTTTAGATCTTGGGATGTGTAAAGTGTGTCGATTGTAGTTAGAGTATTGAGCCTATAATCCCACTTTAAGGCCGATAAATTAATGTGGAATCCCACGGAATCTACATTATCATCCCACTCATCTTACAAGAAAAAAACAAGAGGTACCATAATATTACGGGAAAAAAAAGTATCAATATGCCTCAAACCATATTTAAAATATGAAGATAAGGAAGGACTACTAACAGTAATAATAAAATATAATAATAGAATTTGGAATCTAGCTAATATTTACTGGTTTCCATGTACAGGGATGGTAACCGTGAGGAAACATATAAATCTAATCAACAGAGTTCAAAAAGGGGTTCTAATTCACATTTATATTACCCTATCATATGATTTAAATAGCGAACGCTATTTCATCGTACCTAAAATATCTAAACCACAAAATATCAAACATTCAGAACAGCCAATTTTTCCCCAGGGAAAAAATTTGCTGTTCCGAAACACACAACACAAGCACACCAAAATAATCCACACACATACACTTAGCAGCGGGTATGACTAATCAAAATCCACATAAACTGAACTGAAAAAAACAAAAACACTCCTAAAGTTGAAAAAAGTTTCCTATTTCAATCACAAGACAAAGTCTCACTACCACATTCAGACCAAGTTTGTCTGAATAATGTTTGAAGTGTTGAGTTAATGTTAGGGGCAGATTTGGTGGTTAACATGCATTTGTAAGGTGCAGCGGGTGTGACTAATGTATGCTTACCCTAAACCCTGTGCCTATCTCTAACCAGGCACTTCACCTTAGGAAAACACTTTCTATAACATTAACATTACATAAGTCAGCGAGACACACAGCTGCACCATACAGAAACACACGTGCACATGCTCCTGCCATCCATTCCCTAACCTAACTCACAAACATGCAAACATACTCTTACCCCCAGCGCTGAAGCTTTCTGTATCCAAAAGCTCCTGCATTAGCAATAAAACCCACATTTACCTGACAAAACTATACTACACTGACGGAACACGCATTGCACACGTGATAAACTAAACAATAAAAGTTTCCATACAAGACACAAACACACATTTTCCCCATATGAGTATTTCAAATACATAGTGGTATTACTGCTTATTTTGTAAATGAATAACTTGTCCATCATTTTATCTGTCCCTGTAAGAAAAAAAGACTGCGAATGCCTGTTTTAAACTGAATCTTGAGATATCTACAGCAAGGATGTTATGAATTTATTACATAATACAAGCTAAAATATTATATTGGTTTCTCTCTCCAACATGTTTATGAAATACCACAAACAGAAGTTTCACCACCTCCTACACACAGACAGCCCCAGCAGAATGCATCCCTTTCTTGTAAGGGGCACGTCCCTTGGCAGTGATAAGCCATCTAGAAATAAAAGTGGAAATTACTTTTTCACACACTACTTAATTACACCCAACACACAAGACAGCTGTGTAACTGATCAAGTGAAAGCAGTCGTCAGTCACTTTCAAAAACAGAATACCTCCCCAATCTCGAAGAATATCCACTTCTAATTATGCAAGTTACTGATGTCTGAAATAATGCCACAATATATATATTTTTTTTCCAAACTACTGTTCTCGGCTACATATACCTCCTGAGAAACCAGATCAAACACATGTCCTTTGCCTCCCCTCCCACCACCGATTACCACTTTTTGACTGTGTACATCTCCATTTTATTTCTGTCCCTCTTTACCATTCATCATCAAGCTCCTTTTCATCCTTTTGACCCATTCATTGGGTCCCTCATTGGTTGGCCAAAGCAACAATGACAGCTGAACTGACAGGGTGGGAGGCTGGAATAATGGTTAAGGTGCTTATCTGACAGACAAGATACAGGGTTTGATTCTCACATAAGGTAATTGGCTAGGCTTAAATTGGCCCACGAGGACAGTTGGCCTAGTACTAAAACAATGAACTTATTAACCATCCCCTCAGGTGATTCGGGTTTTTGTTTTATGTCCTACCTTTAATCCACCCACTGCCCAATGTGCAAGGAAATCAATTTGGATTTATGAGCACAGAAGAATTGCTGGTGTAGTTTCCCTTTTAGCTGTGGAAGGGCTAAATTCCTAGTCTCCATCATAGTCATAGCCCTTCTGGACCCCTCCCCACCAAAGATAAGGAAGCCAGCAATACAGTGTTAATTCTCACGTCCCAGTTAATTTCTCAAGGCGAGGATCTGTTAAATGAACCCAGGCCTCCTGCTCTACAGTCAGGGTTCCACAATTCTGTGCCACAGAGATGGCCGTACGTACCTGACATCTGACTTTAAACCACAGCAATGCATTTCAGTTTGCTCACTAATACATAGGATCACAGGAGGTTACTAGGCTAATGACCTTAGGGCCCTTACAAGCCTAGCCAAGTTTTATTCTTAGTTCCACAATCAGCACCTAACAGCCCTGTCCCAGAGGGATACAGGTGGAACCCCTGGGGTGAATTTATAGTTACTCATCCAATCGTCCAGAGTGCGTTTCAAGAGGGCCAATTGAGGTGCGCTGCTTGATATGAAGCGGGAGTCTGTTCCAAAGGTGTGGTAACCTCTGGGAGACAAATCTGTCCCTCCAGAAGGTTCTATTAATATCACATACTAGGTTAAGGCCATTAGAGTGCGTAACCCATCTACCATTTGACTTGCGGATAAGCAGCATTTTCAATAAAGCAGGGTCAAAGATTGCCTTATATGCAAGGCAGAGATCACCTCTGAGTAGCTTGTATGAAACAGAATAAAGTGACAGTGATTTCAGATTATCCTCATAGGACAGATGCTTAAGACCTTGAATTTTCCTTGTAAAAAACCTTTGTGCGCTCTCCAATTACTGAAGGTGCTTGAAAAGGTACATACCTAAAGGAACAATGTACTCAATTATTGGCATGATGAGGGAAGAGTACAGGGAGGTTATAACTTCTTTTTTTCTGGAGGCAATGCCCTTACTTATGAGAAGAGTAATATAGAATGCCCTTCTTACCACTGTGGAGACATGGTGATCAAAGGTAAAGTTGCTGTTAACCGGTGTGCCCAGGTCTCTCACCACTGAGTGCGTATTTAATGTGTTATTGATGTGGTAGTTAGCAGGAACATCACTCTTACTGAAAGGGATAATACATTTTTTTGCATTGAATTTAAGGCCATGACTTTGGCACCAGTCATTTGTGTAAGACCCTCTTGTGGGATGTTGACATCGTTTGGAGATTCTACTACCGCTCTCAGTCTGCAGTCATAAGCAAACTTTGTCAGCCACAGACATTTAGCTTTTAGCTTGTGCTTTTGAGAAATAGATTGCAGCCTCTCCTAACAAACCATATTGATAACTGTTTAACAATGATCAAAAAATATAATGTGCCCACCCAACAGAGAGACACTGGAGACACCTCTAAAGTCTGACCGTAATCAAAGTGAAAGAAATACTGACATAGTAATGCATTTCAACTTGATGTTTTTAGACATCTACAACACTGTCTTTTCTTGACAAGCCAGTCACTTTCCTGCGATCAATTTAACCATTTTGTGCTTTCACATACACAATGCCTCCCTACTCACTTCCACAATAATCACACCAACTATGCAAATCTCTGATGTTTTTGTTGTTGATGTAAAATAATTAACTATCAGGGTAAGATATTTAAAACTGTTTCCAATCATCTAAGCAGTGCCCTTCCATGAAAATGTCTGTTTAACTGTAAACAAGTAAATGTTGAATGCTTTCACGTGCATTCCTGCTTCCACACCTACCACTTTAAACATAATTGCAAACCGGGGCAGATATCAAATTCCATTCTGATATACAGATTCTCCAGTGAGGACTTAACAAAACAAATGGTGTGTTAATGACGGGTCTTAACCTCAATGCCAAGAAATGCAGCACAGCTAAGTGACATAGCTGAGCTTCCTCAATTGTTTCCTTGGTTAAGCTTACTAGTAACCTATGACCCCATAATGATTGAGCGAGTACATATGCTGATTATATTTAGTCTTCAGCCAGGAGCAGCATTTCACCATCTTCAGCCCCAGTTATAAAATAGCAATGTATGTAGAACACTACTGGGAGCACTTTGTACTGCTAACACTGCCAACAGATTTATCTAGTGTCCTATTATTTTTTTCTGGGTAATTCTGCAATAAAAACTGTCCCTGAAATAGAGTGTCTGCTCTCTAGAGTAATACTTAGTGAAATGACTACAGATCGTCAGATAAGCACTAACACAGGATGGTTTGTCAGGGTTTACCTCTTATACCAAGAGACCAACAACTGGCAATCTGGCTTGTTAACAAAAAACACACATTCTCACTTATGTTTTGTCTTTTCAGCTTTACTGTAATTATTTAATTAATAAACTAGTACTATTAATACAACAAATCACCCCTAAAGAGTTTGGTGGCTGGAAAACTTTTTAAATATAATTTTTACGACTTAAAACACTGGCTATTTCAGAATCGACAATTCTTTCCATCGCTTCAGATGTCAAGACTAGCTTGTCACTTGTAGTCAGGGAATTAAACAAATAGTTTTTCTTGTCAATATCCACAGAAGTGCACCCTGAAAGATAACATCAAAGTGCCTAGAATGTAAGCGGTGCACAATTAGCAAAGATCAGGTTTGGTTTGTTACAAAAAAAAAAAACCTGTTTTACAGAATGCTGATATTTTCTCTAGTTATATATTTACAGGCAGAAGCAAACATCTCAGCAAAGTGAAGATGAAACACTAGAAGACAGACTTGTGTGCAGAGCTAAAATTATTTACTTAAAGTGATGACATTTCATACTGGAAAAATTGCTGTTAACAACTGATGTGTAACAAAAAGTTACAATACCCATAGCAACAATGGTTGTGTTTGCTGCAGAATTTTTTTTCTCTGTAAAATATTCCCTCTTCTGGCTGCTTAGCTTAACTGACTGCCAGCACAGTTTAACATAAGAAACTTAAGCCGATATTAGACATTCAAGTAGGATCACTGTTACTGTAAGGACCACCATTACAGCAAGGACCTTTTGGAACTCTGCTGCAGAAACTTTCCAACATTCAGCCATACTTGCAGAGCTCTACACCCCTTTCCACCCTGACCCCCACCCCCCTTAGAGATATAGCTACATTTCCAGCATAAATAGGAACTACCCATGTTATTTACAGTCCTTCCTTGCGCCTGGAACACAGAGGCAGGACTCCCCTGGGCTGCCCTGGTAGACCCCTAAGAAAGTAAGGGTGCCCCTCATGGGTTGATCTGAGAAATGATCCCACCACTACCTATCCTCTTCACTGTCAAGCCATGCACAGCTAAGAATCAATCTTCTACATGGATATGATCAAAGGAGGCAACTAGCTACAGGTATATGCATACCTCTTAAGTGTACCTCATTATGAGGAACATTCCTCATTTGAGGTCCTAAAATGTTCATGTTCCTCAAAGTTCCATATTGAAAGTATCTTGTCACATTATTCCGTGCTAGGATTTTTTTACTGATATCTAGGGTAGAGAGAACAGAATCATATTAATTCATCAAGATAAGTTTTTATATGCAGAAATAGCACGTTAACCATCCTATGAGCTTCCTAGGTGAAGTCGTTAGTAAGTGTTCCACATTTTGCCCATTTACTCCACATTATAAGATCGAACTGTTCCTCATTTTGGAGATGGAAGGTTGAGAGCTATGGGTATATGTGAATGTGGAGAGAGATGACCTGGTACACACTCCTGCCCTAGAATACCCAGAAAGCAGACAAGTGGGGCAGAGGGAGACCAACTGTACTGGTAACCATGATCATAGTCAAACAATGGATTAAAAAGAGTTTGCCATGATATCAACTGTACTATGTTCTTTATATGGGCTACTATTACAATGACATCTGGGAAGACTATCAAAGCTTGCCTACTTTGTTGGGTAATTGCTCATTTTTTCCGAGACAGGCTGCAGGAGTCCCTGAAAGTTGGCAGTGAGAAAGTCTGTCTCACCACTGGATAGGATTCCAGCCCATAACGTTTAGAAAATGGCGTGGAGAGAGGACTAGATGGCTACTTCCAGGATGCCCTGTTATCTATACTCACTAATGAAAGCTGTAGCAGCAGACATGTCATTAGCAGGTGGGGATCTAACTTATCTTCAAAGGGTCTTTCCCCGGGCAGAGTAACACAGGGCAATATAATCGACTAGCCATTTAGAAATAGTCTGCTTAGTGACTTGGTTGCCTTCCTATCTAAAGATAAAGGAAATAAAAGGCTGCTCAATTCTTTCAAGTCCTTGGTTAAATGTAGGTGTTATTTCAGTTGCCTATGACCAGCTAAGTAGTACAAGATTCTTTCTAGGGATTAGGGAAGAAAACTGGCAACTGAGTTACTTGGTTTAACTCAGTACTGCTTATTGATAGTTCCAGGCATTTCTGTAGTTGCCATCCTACTGGCACCTCTAGATATCAAATACTGTTTTGCTCATATTTGCATTAATAATTCCAAAACCATGCTACATACAAGGTACTAGAAAAGTTCATCTTAAAAGTCTACATGAAGGCAAACACAACTGTATTTATATCTGACCTTCGTCTAGTGCAGCTAAAGAGATAAATGTGTTGTATTAATTTGTATTGGAACATGGTTATAGTTCTGTAAATATCTGAATAAACAAGTGACACAGACAGAACTGCAAAGCCTCATATAAAAGTTCCCAGTTCTAGGAAAGAAAAAATGGTGGCAGTGTGTGCGTGTGCGCATATTGCTTGAATGGATAGTGAGTGAGGACTGTGGTTGAAAAGGGTCAATTGATCATCCCAACTACCCAGTCAACCTGCAAAATAAATAAAGCAAGCTATTTATACATTACAAAATTAGTATTTACTGTGGCCTATGAAATCCAGTTTAAGTCTTTGAATCAAGTGAACGGAACCAGTGTCAAAATTACTTTGTGCTCAACACTTTGCCATTTACAGTTTTCTAGTAACAGGTTTTCTTCCAGAGATAGTAACAATTGTCAGAATTTTGATAACTTCATTTTTAAAGGCTCAGGCCATGCTTATTGATGTTATAAATTCAGAAGAGCTCCACTGGAGGGAATGAGTTAAAGACAATTCTGTTTGACACAGATAAAGGGTCTACATGTAAACTAACTCCATCCCTATGAAACAAGAGAAGCTGCTGCAGAAAACGGCCTGCAGTACAGAAAGCCTTCCAAGTAACATGACATCTCAATCAGGTTTCAGAGGGGCAGTGGCAGCTAGCTCACAAGGACGATTTATGATGTTGTCTAGCATGGAACTCTCATAGTGGTGCCAGTGCTCCTTAAGGAGGCATGAGGTGGACACCCCCACAGAGAAACTGTTTTAACAGTGAGGCCAACGGAAGGTCTACTAGCATGCAGAGGGAGGCCAAACAAAGATACCCTCACACCAAGGAGTACACTAACCCTGCTGCAAAAAGATCTAAGAGGTTACTATAAACCTGCTGCTTTTTAGTATTTCATTGTCAATACTTAAATATCTAATTATTCTATTTACCAATTATGCCAACTATTGGTTGATTAATTTATTATGTTTAAAATCTATGTATATAAGTAAGGGGGTTACTTGTTTTAATTGTCTGATGAAGTTTGGTCACAGGTACCAAACGAAAGCGCTTAATTTGTGGTAAATAAAAGTTGGGTCGTGCAGCTGATGTTCCTGGCCTCTTCTGTTGGATTTGTGTTTGCTGGTTGTATTTTTATTCCTGGTTCTAGGTTACTATAAAAACTATAAAAGCAAAATTACCCCTGCCATTCTGGGTGTCTGACTCTTCCCGGGACACCAGAAGACAACAACTCTCAGCTCACCCTCAGAAAATAAAAGTGCCCAAAGGGGTAGATGACTAAGTCAGTTGGAGAGTCAAAAGCTTCCCAAGATGGGTCAAGAGGTACATGTGCTAAGGCAGGGTAACCAGCTCATCCACTGCCATCAGTGCCAGAAAGGAAAATGAACATTCCCCAGACAAAGGGGCTTTTAGCACCATTTGTTTGCTTTTTGAATCACACTGGGTTGAAGGGGGAACTGCAGGACAAGCATAGACAACAGGATCTGACCAGTTGAAGAAGAAGGTATACATTACCCAAGCTTCCCTGCAAATTACTAGAGCGGAACTTCTTCAGTTGCTTGTTGTTCACAGAAGCAAAAGCAGCCCGTTTGCGGCACACAACACCTGCAGGTAATGTGTCCCTGCTCAGCATCCATTAAGGACTGCATGCAACAGTCTTGCACAGATTAGCTCTGACATACACCACCTGCAAGTAAGTTGTCCCTGCCCAGCATCCATTCAGGAGTGCATGCAGTAGCCTTGCACAGATCATCACTGCTGAGGTAGGATATATGAAGTCTTTAAAGTCATTTGGACTCCCTAACTAGGGTTCTCCTTCATTCTTGCATAGCCAGCTTACAAGTTGGGTGGAAAAGGGCCCCCTTTGTTTGTTGATGTCATACTGTACAGTTTATTAGGTGAAGTACTCCTGGCCTTCATACTGTCCCTTAAAACCCTGACAGCCAAGATGACTGCCATTATTTTTGTTGATGTTTCTCCTGATTTGGTTATTCCAAATGCCTTTGACTTGAGGGGTTCCTCAGGCTCCTCTAGTAATGGTCTGTGCTCTTACCAAAGACTTCTGAGTCACATGCAGTCTTAATAGTGGAACTATGAGGATAACGGATGCCCTGTACCCTCAAGAATTCCCCTAACTTTGATATAGTCCTTTGTGGAAATCTCCAGTAAGACCTGGGAAAGGAAGATCACTTTGTCCTGAAGAAAGAAAATCTTTTGCTGTGAGAATTTAACACTAGATGAAATAAAACATGCTGCAGTGTACGAACAACAGGTAGCCAAGTATACCAAAAAACACTTTTACTAACAAAGGTGAGAACTTTCGTTCCTTATTGTATGAAACTTCACCAGAAAAAAAAAAATCTAAAAATTTATATTGTACATTTAAAAATATGATAAAATTGACCAATCACAGAAATCAATTAAACAATTACATACACAAATCAAGCATCGTTATATTTTAATTTTAAGACAATTTACAGAGCATGTTTCATTCAACCCAGGAAGGTCAGTTGCATCTAATCTAAGCTGCCACTCTAATTCACATTTCTCAAGATGCTTTTCTATAATAAAACCTTGAGGGTCGCTTTTAACCTGCTGGATACCTAAAAAAAACAAAATGATGCAACTTATGTAACTTTATATGTTTAAACAATGCATTTGTGACTTTACACTTCCCAAATATCAAGTAAATGTTCACAGATACAATCTTTTAATTTCCTGGAAGTTTTTCCTACATAGAATGCAGGACATGAATAGCATTTTGCCAAGTAAACTACTTGCTTAGAATTACATGAAAAATGTCCATTGATTTTTAAACACTTTAGCCCTAATCTGAAAACTATCACTTAAAATATTTGAACACTGGCAGCAGCATCCACATCCAAACATGCCTTTTATGTGCTTCTCATTCCTCTCAAGCCAGTCATTACTTTGCTTTAAATAATTCTTGAATGATCTATCTTTTTACAAATTATACAAGGTTTTTCACCACCTTTTTCCATTAAGCTCCTCTCTGTTGATAAGAGAGCCCAATTCTTATACAGAACGTTCACAATGGCCCTACTGCCAAGTGTGTATGTAACAACAACTTTGCACTCTCATGTTTAGCTTTTGAACTTATAAGCTCTAAAGAATTACTAACATTCAAATTACTGGAACCAAGGATTGGTAAATAAATTCCCATATTTCTTTTAATAAAAACTTCTCTAATTTCAGCTACAACATTAGCTGGGTAATCCCTTTTGTAAAACATACCTGCTAAGATATCACATTCTTTATAAAATACCTCAGTGTCAGAAATCATTCTGGCTAAATGAATCAGTTGTCCATTAACTGCCTTCTTTTGATACTTGGGGTACCTGCTATTAAAATGTAAGAAAGAATTAGAAAATGTAGATTTCCTATGAATATTACACCAATAAGATCTTTCCTCTGTTTAATATCTAAATAAAAAAATTTTTTGTTAAAATTGTGTGCAAATTTCAAAAAAGTTGACTGCATTGTTGACATATATAATATATTATTCTAGCTTACTAACAGGTATCCCACCCATAAAATAAATATGTTGTTTAAAACTCTCACATATAAAATCCAAGAATTTTTAAAATCCTTACTAAACACATACTCATATTCCCAGTGGACCATAACAAAATTTGCGAAGACAGGCGTGCAGGCCGCTCCCATTATATAAAATTGTTTTTCAACACTAATTCCATTAATACTGTAATAGCATTAAATATGTCAGGAGATAGAGCAGTATTTTCATAAATATATTCCTCAAACCATTGAATACATATCATCATGTGGAATTACAGACTATAACTTTTGTACATTAATGATTACAAAAACTGCAGAAGCCAAAAATTTAACCTGATTCATCTTACTTAAAAATGCCAGGAATCTTTACAGTAAAATTATGTATTAATGAATCCATACCACCTTTTAATATTTGATTTAAAAATGTTGCTACATAAAAAGTTTGAGACTTAGTAGCATCGACTATGGTTCTAAAAGGTGGACACATGAATTTTAGGGATTCCACAAATGCCTGCTATAACTGTTATTTTTCATATAAACTCATTTTTTATTTGACCCTACAGTAACACATCTTCTAATAACATATATTCTAGAAAAAGCAATATTAATTTCAATATGGGACACTTCTAGTCCTGCGGTGGTGGTGCTGCGGTAGTGTTGTCGCCTCACAGTTAGAGCGTCTTGTGGGTGGCGACATGCGTGAATGGGCGTTCCTTCGTTGAAGGTTGTGCGTTAGGCCCGGCAAGCCAGCATGTAAAAATCATTAGCGGACCGGAGTTCCGCTGTGGCGACCCCTAGCCGGGAAAAGCCGAAAGACACAAACAAACAAAACACTTCTATATATGAATCATCTCTATTAACAAAGTTAATTAAATCAATAGAGAATCTAACAATTCCATCCTTAAAGGGGATTAGTTTGTATTTGGACAAATTCAAGAAAATCAGGTCCCGGAAACAGGTATAAGATACTGTCACCAGCTTTGCCCTAAGAATTGACCTTAGTTAAGGCGCTCTCCAGGTAAGGGTGTATGTACATACCATTAGTTCTGCAATATACTATCACTGAGGCCAGGTACTTTTGTGAAGACCCTGGGTCCAGTACATAGCTCAAAGGGCTGCTAGTGGAATTACCCAGATGTGAATCTGGCAAATCACCTGTGGTTCCTCATCTATGAATACATGTAGGTAGGCATCCTTTAGATACAAGGTCACCATAAGGCCCGTAAGGAAACAGGAGGTGCAGAAGAGCACATAAAATGAACATCCCCTTGATCGTCATAATCTCTTTTTCTCTGGAAAAAGGGTCATATGATTCTTAATCCTGGTAGGGCACTGTTAGGGAAAAGGGGAATTTAAAAGCCAGAGTTTGATTTGTGGTAAGGGGGGTGCAGGAGTGAAACGTCTTCACTGTAGTGTCCCTGTCTGGTTTCTGGCCCTAAGGACTCCCAGACTTGCCTTCTCAATTGTTTCATCACTGTAGTTTCTTAAAAGTCTTATGTGAGGGCATCCAAACAGCAATCCCAATCAGATGACCAGTAAGGAGTTTTAGTTTATTCATCACTTTAGCATACTGTTACAATGCACACTACAGGTTCATAGGTACTAGGCTAACGCTCTGCAGATGGTTACAAACTTGGCCAGTAACCATTAAACAATATTCCTCAATTTAAATTTGCATCACTATATAATCCATGTTATACTTAAGGGAAAGAACAACTGTCATTAATCACCAATATTGTTCACTTAGCTTCTTATGATTCTTTTTAGTACTATTTAGCATAATTTAACTCTCCTCCTTGGCCTTTCATATCTTGCATAGTGCTATAGCAAAAAGCTACATAAGAGTTGCATCATTTAATGAAAGCAATGGAGCTCAGCAAGCAATGAAGAGGAGTGATGAGCTCCTCCCGGTGAAACAGTAGGTTACCCTGCAGGATCAGCAAGCTGGACCACTCCCTGTCATACAACTCTCACCTCTAGGGAAAAGGATGGGCCAATAAGCTTCCCAGGCAGAGGTCAGTGGGGTCACAGGACTCTTGCCTAGTCTTGGAGAGCTTGGCTCCCACTTCCATGAAACAAGGTAGAGGAGAGGAGAGATTGGGCGAGATCCTGTAAAATGGCAGAGAGGCTTTGTGCTGTACTATTCATATGACTGAGAGGTGAAAGCAGCTGTATGAATTTCCACCTACAGTGCAATACACAATCAATGGAATCTAATAAGGTACTGCAACTCAAATCAAACTGATAGTTACACAATGCATAATTATTGTGTACCCAAGCCTGTGTTCACTATTGTACAGTTGTATGCAAAACCTCTTTCATGCTGCAATGCTTTATACAGCCATAGTATTGTCCATTTTTTATGCAAACAGCTCAACACAAAACGCATTACTGAAATTTCCTTTCCTTTGTTACCTGCAATCAAGTCAGGTTTATGACATGTAAAAAAGTCATGTTGGAAAATGTGCCCATGTGACCCAGTCCACCTCCTTTCAGTACATAAAAAAAAGGACAGAACTACACCAGGCATCTCAGCTGGTCTGATGTAGCAAAGGCCTACCAAACTTGCTGTACACAACACACTTTACATTATCTGACATCTCCACCCATGTTTCTATGTACACTGACTTTAGTTCACTCAAATGTAAGGGGTTAGGAGGGTGGCCTAATGGTTAAGATGTTTCCCTTACAAACACAAGGTGCACGGTTTGAGTCTCACAAAAGATAATTGGCTAAGCTTAAAATGGCTCACAAGGGAAGTTAGCTTAGTACTAACCTATGAACCTATTAAAACATTTGCTTAATTACCTTTCCATATTGCACTCTTGTTTCACATCTCTCTCAAACACATACATGTCTCAGAAAATCAGACTTTAATAATTAACCGCAGCTTTCTGTATTAAGTGTTCGACTCTTTACCCATTTTTCCATGCAGCATCTCCTGAATCAGTTTGCATACACACTGTTTTTACTTAAAATATCAATGCTAACCATCCACTTACTAACAGCCGTGCCTTCCTTCAATCTGCGTCCCCTTACTGGAATTGCTGGAGTACTTATGGATATACGGATCAGTCAGTGACTTACCTAATGCACCCAAACCCTCAGAACAAGCTGTTGCTTGACTGAACATTTTTTTGCTTGCATATGCACTGCTGAATGTATCACATTCTTTAGTTCTACTTTTTATATTATATGCACTTGTTAAAGTGTGCCTGGTGATGGTGGCGTGCAAATCATGTTGATGCATCAGCTACAGTCCAAACACTGGCCAGGCTTCCCTCACAGACCAGGCTCACTTGGCCTAATGTAACCACATCTTAATAAATGAACAGCACTTGTTACAATTCACGTTATAAATATGGAGTAATGCTCCTTGCCCATGTGGACACTTTCCTGTGAGATGGGCACCCAATTTTTAACTACCACAGAGGCACTGGCATAACCAGTGTCACAATCTCCAAAAGGTTAAGCCCCCGGTACTGCATAAAGACAGTCCTCACATTACTACCCATCACCAAATCCTACTACTACAACTTGCACAGAACTGGCCTAATGCACTACTAAATGCCAACAATTGACTCCTTTATTCCCTGGAGGTCTGAACACAGGGTTTGAGTGTACTCACATGAAACTGCTCATCATCTGTTTGGTATCCTCTGAGCTCCTGGAGTTTGCAAAGCTGATGAAGGAACAGTACACAGCAATCCACGCACACCATTTCAGCTGGAAGCAGAAACAAACATTTGCTAAGAGAAAGGACAGTGAATTCAACAAAAAAATAAGTTACGTCTTACCATAACGTTCCATCTGTGTTGTAGATCTTTACTCATTCATTACTGCTAGGACTTCGGTTCCATCCTCGAAACCGACAGGGCCTTTACCAACCTCATGTCTGCCAAAAACTCTCAGCCTAGACCTACCCACAATGCCCCTTTCATAGTCTCTTCAAATCGAGTTTTCCCGTCAATATAGTATAGAAGTAATAATTTTAGTGATAGTAAAAGGCTCTGTCTGAGCAAATACCTTAACTAATAAGGAAATCCTAAAGTCCACCAGAGTCCAGGCAGGGGGAAGGAGGGTGGGAAGTAATGAAGGAGTAAAGATCTACAACACAGATGGAACGTTATGGTAAGACATAACTTCTTTATCTGATGCTTAAATCTTTATTCACGCCTTACTGTTAGGATGGAGTCCCCAGCTACTTGAGTCCTGGGTGGCCCTAAGAAAGGACATTCCTGAGCACCACAGAACCAAAAGATGCTCATCCCCTGGAGGCCAAATCCAATTTGTAATGAGTGATAAAGGTACAAGGTCTTGCCCAAGTGGCTGCTGCGCAGATATCATCCATAAAGGCTCTGGAATGAAAAGCCATTGAAGCAGCCATCGATCGAGTAGCTCGAGCCTTTATGCTGGAAGGTAAGGGCACTGAAGTAACCATCGATGTAGTAGCGCGAGCGTTTATTCTGGAAGGTAAGGCACTTTGCTTTGATGGTAGATGAAAGTAATGGCGTTTGAGCCAAGAGGATGAAGTCATTTTGGAAACAGGCTTACCCATTCTGGGTCCTGCAAAGGCCACAAACAATTCATCCGTTTTTCTAAAAGATTTAGTTCTGTCCAAGTAGAAACGAAGTTGCCTATGAACAGAGGGTATGTAGAAGGTATTCCCCTATATTTAAAAGGGGAGTAAAGAAAACCGGTAGGTCAACAGATTGGTTAATGGAAAATGAGGTAAGGGCTACTAGAAGTAGAGTTTTCCAAGACAAAAATTTGATATCACAAGAATTAGAAGGCTCAAATGGAGGACTCGTTAACGACTGAAGCACCAACGTCAAGTCCCATGGTTCTATAGGAGGCTTGACAGGAGGTTTAATATGTAAAACTCCTTTAATGAAGATTTTGCATAGACGGTGTGACACAACAGATGAATTGTCAATTCCGTTGTGAAAGTTTGCAATAGCTGCTAAATGCACTGTAATTGTCAATGCTGAAGCTCCTGTGTGCAACAGGGTAGTGAGGTATTGAAGAATCTTCTGAATAGGCATGGAAAAGTGGTCTATGTTATGTTCTTTGGCCCATCTAGAGAACCTAGTCCACTTACTAGAATACATTTTTCTGGTGGCCAGTTTGTGCGAAGCCAGAAGGCTCTTGTGAACAGGGAATGAAAATATCAGGTAGCCTGGCAAGCACTGGAAGTGGAGACACCAAGCCATGAGCTTGAGGCTGTGGAGATTGGGGTGAATCAATCCCTGAGAATGAGACAGCAGACCTTGGGATTGATCCAGGATCCACGGGCTGTGAATCAGGTGAGGCCATAGGAATGGGAACCAGACTTGACAGGGCCAATAAGGGGCAATGAGGATCACTTTGCTTCTCAACCTTTGAACTTTCTGTAGAATTTTTGGGACGAGGGGAAACGGGAGAAAGGCATACAATAAACCCAGGGGCCAATCGTGTGTCAGAGCATTCCTCGGTGACTCCCCCTGAGGGGGGATCAGGGCAAAAAAAGCTTCTGCATTTGCTGTTTAGGGGAGAAGCAAACAGGAAGCAGTAAGGCCTGCCCCAACGGTGGAAGATCTGCTCCGCTATTATAGGATTGAGGGACCACTCGTGAGGCATCAAAATGTTCCTGCTCAGATTGTCCGCAATAAGATTTGAACTCCCAGGAATGTGTGTTGCTATGAGAAAGTGGTTGGAAGCCATCACCCAATGGCAAATTCTCATGGCTTCCCAACACAGGGGGTTAAGACCTGGTTCTACCTTGTTTGTTGATGTACCAGATGACTGACATGTTGTCCGACTGAATTGCAATGGTCCCGGAAGGAAGGGATGTGTGGAACGCTTGCAACACTAAGAACTGCCCTCAATTCCAGAACATTTATGTGCAAATTGGTCTCCATGGACTGTCTTTCCATGGAAATGCCCCCCCCCCCCCAAGGATGCGTCTGTGGTCATCATGGCACCGTGGCCCTGGGCTGTGGAAGACAGAACGTTCAACACCAAAGATTTGATTCCGGCTTCATCCACCATAGCATTTCTTTCTTGCAAAGATTTGTAAGGCGTATCATGTGGTCGAGTGGGTGACTTAAGATCGACCATTGTGATGAAAGGAGCCACTGTAATAGTCTCATGTGCAACCTTGCCAGTGGTACTAAGGTAATAGTTGCTGGCATAGAGCCCAATAGTTGTAGTACAAGGCGTGTTGGTACAAATGTCTGTAGGAGTTGGACTTAAATCTGGTTTCTTATTTTTGAAAGCCTGTGAGGAGGAAGGGAAGCTTGACAGGACGTTGTGTCGAATATTGTTCCAATGAATTCCAGTGCTCTTGTTGGAGACATGTGATTTGTCCATGTTGACCGTGATACCTAGGCAAAGAGCAAGGCCTTGAGTGTAAGAGACACTAAGAATGAGAAGATCCCTAGTTGTGGCTGCAAGGAGCCAATCGTCTAGATATGGAAACACCTGGAATCCTTGGAGCCGGAGATGAGCTACTACAACTGCCATACATTTGGTGAACAGTCTGGGGGCTGTCGGGAGACCAAAGAGCAGTACCCTGAACTGATAATGATTTGCTCCCAGCTGGAAGTGGAGAAATCTCTGGGAGCATTTGCCCATCTTTATGTGGTAATACGCATCCTGGAGGTCTATAGAGCACATCCAGTTGTCCTTCCCCAGAAAGGGGAGAATGGACTGAACTGTGACCATCCAGAATTTTTGATGAATTTGTTTAGTAAGCTGAGATCCAGGATTGGTCTCCAGTTCCCTGTCTTTTTTGGCACTAAAAAGTACCTCGAGTAAAAGTCGGATCCTCTTTGGTCTGGTGGGACTGGTTGGATGACTCTTTCTTAGCAGCCTTTTGATTTCTAAGGCTACAGCCTCCCTCTGACCAGGTGAGACATCAGGGATTCATTTTACGGGTCTGGGAGTGAGGTCGAAATTGGGATATGACAGCCTCTGGATATTATTCTCTGCACCCACGCAGCGGTTGTTATGAGTTGCCAGGCCTGCAGGTGCAAAGAAAAATGACACCCAACTGCTTCCAGAGGAAAGCAATCAGGCTGCTGTTCAGGAGCGCTGGAAGGGTCAGCCAGAGAAGGAATTCCTAGTGTCCTGGTAATGCGGACCCCCTCTGCCCCAAAAGGGGCATCTTCCAGATGAGTTGCTCATCACGAGTGTCACGAAAAGATCCTTGGGACTTCTTACGTACTCACCATAACGTTCGATGTATGTAGTCCATCTCGCCTCACATTCTTACCCGTGGGTTTGGAGCCGAATATCGGCTCCGACTCGGCCGATTTTTACTAGCTCAAAGTCTCTCATTGGCAGGGCTAAGAGGGTATCCCATGGTGCACTGCACCATATCCCCAGATCTAGTTTGCTGCGAAACATATGTACTTCATACACACTCACATCCATATAAACAATCACTAATCAAAGGGACTCTGCAGGTGACAACCTATACTCCAAATCCTCCAGGAAGGGGGAAGGTGGGAGGGTAAGTAAGAATGTGAGGCGAGATGGACTACATACATCGAATGTTATGGTGAGTACATAACTTCTTGATGTTATGTAGTCCTATCTCGCCTACATTCTTACCCGTGGGAAAGCGTCCCTAGCACCTACATCCTGGGTGGCTCATAGGAAAATACTCCCGAGAACTGTGGAGCCAAAGGAAGATGTGCCCCTGGAGACCACATCCAATTTGTAATGAGAAACAAAGGTGTGAGGAGAAGCCCAAGTAGCTGCAGCACATATATCACCCATTGACAATCTAGCTTGATAGGATGTGGAAACAGCCCGCGTAGAATGTTCCTTGACTGGAAATGGCAAATTTTTATCTCCTGCCTGATTGATGAAAGAAATACAACTGGCTATCCATCTAGACAGCGTAACCTTGGATACCGAAGAACCCAATCGGTTTTCCAAAAAGGAGACAGAGTTGGTCAGACTTCCGGATATCTTTTGTCCAGTGTAGATAGAAGCGTAACTGTCTATGTACATCCAATTGGTGAAATCTAAATTCTGCCTTGTTAGAGAAGTGGGGGAAGAACACCAGCAGCTCAATGGACTGATTCATATTAGACACGGAAGCCACTTTAGGAAGGAACTGGTCTAAGAGAGACCCTATCTTTGTGAAAGATTAAATATGGGGGTTTGATGGAGAGGGCTTGAATTTCCGAGACCCGCCGTGCTGAAGTGATTGCTATTAAGAATGCTGTTTTCCATGTTAAGAATTTTAATTCACAGGTAGCTGCAGGCTCAAATGGTGGTAGAGTAAGAGTAAGGGATGGTGGTAGAGTAAGAGTAAGGGCTTGTTTAATTCACAGGTCGCTGCAGGCTCAAATGGTGGTAGAGTAAGAGTAAGGGATGGTGGTAGAGTAAGAGTAAGGGCTTGTTTAATTCACAGGTCGCTGCAGGCTCAAATGGTGGTAGAGTAAGAGTAAGGGATGGTGGTAGAGTAAGAGTAAGGGCTTGTTTAATTCACAGGTCGCTGCAGGCTCAAATGGTGGTAGAGTAAGAGTAAGGGCTTGTAGAACAAAACTGAGATCCCAGGGCATGACGGGTTCAGACACTGGGGGACGAAGCAACAGGATACCTTTAAGGAATGCTTTGCATAGTCTGTGTGCCATGAGACTAGGATCATTCGCTATGTGGAAATTAGAGATCGCCGCCAGCTGAACTTTGATGGTGGCTGATGTGGACCCATGATAGAAAAGCATAGACAAGAACTCCAAAACAGAATCTATTGGCGCTGTGTAAGGATCAATACCTCTAGTATGAGCCCAGATGGAGAACCTTTTCCATTTGCTAGAGTAAATCTTTCTGGTGGATGGCTTATGGGAGGACGATAACATATGGACCACTTCTGGTGAAAAGTTATGACGTCTGACTAGCGATGGAAGTGGAGTAGCCAGGCTGTCAACCGGAGTGTCCTCAGAGAAGGGTGGAACTGTCCAGACATGTGTGTCAGTAAATCTGGTAGAGGGTCCAGAATCCAAGGAGTGTCTACAACGTATGGTTGAAGAAAGGGGAACCATACTTGAGGCCAGTGTGGGGCAATCAGAATCATTCTGCTTCCCAAGGATTGCACTTTCTGCTCGCACCTGGTGATGGTGTCTTTCACTTTGGTCCCAAACAAGGAGAAACCGTCAAATAGGGCATCAGTGAAGGAAGACTTGAAGGCCTCCGCGAAGTGACACAGGTACAGCCAGGCTTGCCTTTTAAGGGCGACCCCTGAGCTCACCACCCTACTTGCTCCCTCGGCCGCATACGAGATGAGCCGCATAGACAAGTTAGCGCTGGAGTTGAGGGTAGAAACTTGTGCGTTAACTGTCTGAGCCACCGCCTCAGTTATGTTACCCGCCAGAGTATCTCCCAATTCTTTGAGGAGATCTCTCTCGAGCAGAGTGAAGGGAGACAAATAATTCAGTGACCGTAAAGTGAACGCTGCTGAAGATAGGGGACACTTCCCATACCGGTCCATGGTCCTAAACTCCTTGTTAGGAGGATGGCCCGATGAAGAAGACTCTGCAACTTCCTTCTGGGTGGCTGTTGCCACCACCATGGCATCTACCGGGACTCCTTTTGACAGAAACTCTTTTCCCTGGGGTGCGGACAGGAATTTGTTGGGATGCCTGGGCACAGGCTCCACAGAATCAGGGTTTTCCCACACTCTTCGACAAATGAGGTCAAGAAGTTCGAAGGGTGGAGACACCCAGGAGGCAGAAGGTTGAGCGCCAAAAGCCTTAAGGAATACCGACTCCTCCTCGCAAGGAGTTTTGGAAGGCCAGCCTCCTCTGTTTCAGTATCTCCAGGATATCAGAGAAGGAAACATCATCAGAGGAAGACTTGCGGGACCCTTCCGATTCCTCGAGGTCAGTATCAGTGCTTCCTCTTGCGCAATTTCTTTCTAGTAGGCTCCTCAGGCATGGACTCTGGAAGACCCTCAGAAAGTTGGGGACCACTCATGGGGGTATTCTTAGGGCCTGGTGCTCTACTGTCCATGGATAGATTGAGTGTCAGAGGCTCTCGCCGGGGTGGGTGGCGGACGGAATGACCGACCCGGGTGATGTAGCTGACTACCTTGCCAGCGCGCTCTGCACGGCCTCAAAGGCAGGTCCTCCTGAGTCAGAGGACCGACCGGCCTCAGAGGCCACGACCGGGACCAGGGTCTCCCGAGCCGATGCACCGAGTGGGAGACTCGGAACAGACAGCTGTCCCGAAGTATCCCCCTCAGACCTGATCGAAGAGACCAGAGTCTCGAACCCTGTGGACGGAACAGGCATGGTCGGAGCTGATGTCGGCACCGATAGACCCAAAGGGGGTATCGGAGCTGGCGCAAGAACATCACTCTGAGCGGAGCATACCGGCTCAGACGACAAGGATGTGCTTGGAGGAGGAATCATTGAAACTGGCTCCGGAGCAGAGTGGGTTGGAACCAAGAACAATATGGCCAACACCGGCGACTGCAGAAGTCTCTGCACTACCCTATCAACATCCAAATCAGAAAGCCTGGAGGATCTGGCGGAAAGCGATGGAGATTGGGATCTCTTGTCTGGTGAACCATGCCTCACACTGGGCGACCGGCTCTGAATGGGTTCAAGAATAATGGGAGCCGACGCCGATTCAGTTAACACTGATACCTCCTGCGGCCCCCCGAGGACAGTGGAGCCGAGGAGGTAGAGTCTAAACAGTAATCTTCTCCGGAGGCTCCGAAGGGGCAGATGGAGCTGGAGACCTTTTCTTAGACTTGGAAGCTTTAGACTGAGTACTAGAAGCCAAATCTATAAATTCCTCAAATGACAGTTTCATAAGTCCCTTTAATATCAATTAATCTTTTCTCTCCTGGAGCACCCTAGGACTGAACGCATGGCAAAAGCTACATGACTCCCGTAAATGGATGGCTCCGAGGCAGTAGACACACAAAGAGTGTCCATCTGTGATGGACATTTTATATCCACATTTGGAACATTTCTTAAAGCCAGAAGGCTTATGCGCCTTCTGATCCTTGGACATTTTATAATTAACGCTAGTGAAACACCTAGATGCAACTTACAAAAAAGGGTGGGAAAAACCACACAATTTAGAACACTAGAGAAAAACCGTACTAAGCACATTCTGAGAACCTTTAACTGTAACAGTTCACACACAAGTTAGACACACCAGAAAAACAGTACTAGCCACACACCAAGAACCTCTAACTGAAACGATTCTTCTAGGGATTACACAGGAAAAAACACAATGACCAAAGGTTTATCCAACAACAGAGGGGAGGACTAGGTCCTCTAACTAAAATGGGCCTAGCCAGCTAGAACAGTCAGGGATACCAAAAAACAACTAACACACTCAAGCACTGAAAACACACACACAATTTTAGCGATCAGCAACAAGAATAGCTATTAAAATAGCTTTTGGGTCTGAACTAACAACTTTCTCAAAGAGAAATAGCAAAAAAGAAGGTACTTAGCCACAGCCAAGCGAGACCACGTCCGAGCTACACAAGCGGCAAACGAGATCTGGGAATATGGAGCAGTGCATCATGGGATACCCTCTTAGCCCAGCCAATGAGAGACTTTGAGCTAGTAAAAATCGGCCAAGTCGGAGCAAATATTCGGCTCCGAACCCACTGGTAAGAATGCAGGCGAGATAGGACTACATAACATCCACAATTTTCCTCCCCTCCGATTTCTAGAGTAGGACTTCTGAGGGGTGGAAAAATATATGCCCACAGCAGACGAGGTATTTCTGTCCTCACTACATGAAAGTGCCTCTCTTACTTTGGGACCAAAAAGGGAATATTTGTCAGCAGGCGCCTTGACAAAGGAAGATTTAAAGGGATCCGCGAATTCACACAAATGCATCCAAGCATGCAGTCTCATAACGATGCCCGATGCAGCTGCTCGAGCTGCCCTCCTCGGTAGTGTGAGAAATCAAGAGCATCTAGGAGTTCGAGACTGAATCCAAGGTAGCTAACCGAGAGGCAATAGTATCACATACCTCCTCAGGCAGTACCTCCGCCAAAGAGGCAGACATTTCTGAAATTAGGTCTCTTTGGGGGAAGAGTAAAGTGTGCCAGGTAATTCAGCGACCGGATAGCAAAGGTCGCTGAAGTGTAGGTCCACTTCCCCAGTCTGTCCATAGCCCAAGACTCCCTGTTCGGGGGATGAACAGTGGAACTATCTTCCACCAGTTCCCTCTTTGTGGCTGCTGCCATGACCATGGAATCGACAACCAGCTGTTTGGACCAACTGGGCTGGTCTTCTGGGGTGGACAAAATTTTATCTGGCCTCCGGGGGACGGGTTCTATGTTGTCTGGGGCCTTCCAGGCACACTGCACCTTAAGTCGAATGAGCTCTTCTACAGGTGGGGTCACCCAGGAAGTAGATGGCCGAGCACGGAAAGCCTGCAAGTACACAGATTCCTCCGAACGGTTGGAGGGCTTCCAGTTTCCCCTCTGCTAGAGGATCTCAAGAATGTCTCCAAATGAGACATCTTCTGGGGGAGACTGTGGGGACCCTTCTCCCTCATTGCAATCGGCGTCTTCAGTGATGGCTTCCTCAGGGGAATCAAGATGCTTCCTCTTGCAATGTTTCTTCCGGGGTGGTGCCCCAGGGTTCCTTTGAAGGGCAGGTCTTGGAGCTCCCATGCTCAGGATTCCAGAGCAGGAGGGTGGGGGTTCTGGTTCTGATGCCAATGGTATCAACTGCGAGCCTGTTGAAGAAAGGACCCTCTTCATCACCTGGAAAGTAGGCCCACCCGAGGAGGGATGGGGAGCCTGGAACAGAGAAGGACAACCTCTGAACCGGGGTCACACCCTGGCCCGAGGAGCCCGTCTCCAGGAGAGGAGCTCCGAGAGGACCGGCAGCTGCCAGGAGAGCCATGGCCGTAGACAGCACCACAGAAAAAAAGTTGCCAAACTAGATGCCATGGTGCTGACAGCCCAATCACTGCTCCACGTGCACCAGTTCCAAAGGAGCCATGGTGTCAAGAGTAATTGGTGCCAACAGGGAAGCCTTCTCTGTCAGTGCTGAGACAGTATGTACCGGGATGGCCATCGGTACGGAAGTCTACGAAACTAGTGTGGAGGTCTGAGGAGGACAGGAGAATACGCCGTGAGAGCTTCCGCTCCAAGGGGGAGGGAAGACCTGGTCTGGGTGGTTAATCCTCTAGCTGCCAAAAGCTGGTCCACAACCCTCACTACATCCTGTTCCGAAAGACTCTGGTGGATCTGAGGGAGACTGCCAATGGGGAGTATGGTCTCTCAAAAAAAGGACAAAATTGCCGTCCCAAAAAGGGGTCATAAGATGGAGAATACCTACTTCTGGGAAGATGCCTTCGGAACTGAAGAAGTCATTACCAGAGTCATGTAAGACATCGGCACCATGGCTTGGGATGGTGCCAATGCAGGTACAGTAGTCGGAACTTGTGTCACAAAGTCGGTGCCAAAGTCAGTACAGTGGAAGGAGTCTGAGTCAAAATCAAAGGGGGCACCGAGGGAGAAGACAGGGACCCTGGTGCCAAAGCTGTCTGCACCGACGGCGCGGGAAAAGCCCGGTGTCGACTCTTTTCCGAGGAGGACGGGGATGTCAGAACCAAAAAACTCTGTTTTCCCTTATCCCTTTTTATGTCTTTACGCTTAGAAGGTGGTGAGACCCCCATCCCAGAAACAGCCTCCACGAAGGGTGATTTTTGCATACCCTTAAGAATAAGCTTGTTCTTGCGTTCAGCCAACGTACGGTTGCTGAAGCTAGAACAAATATTGCAAAAATCATTAAGGTGGTCAACGCCCAAACAGTAAACACACCGGGCGTGACAGTCAGAATTGGGCAACTTACGCCCACACTTATCACACTGTCTGAACCAAAGCCTGGCCTTATCCGCCATTGTAACACACAAGTATAACCACACAACAAACTTTAGCTAGCAACAAGAGCTAGACAGTGAAAAAAAGCACTACTACTATTTTTTTTTTTTTTTTTTTAAAGGCTAGCAGGAACGAGTACCAACAATGGTACTGAGAAATACCAAAAGGTAAGAGGAAGGCCTACTAGGCAGGGAGAGAGGGAGTAGTACAAGATATTGGGTAGGGCTTATTCAGGAAAAGAAAAGAAGAGGGAGAGATGGGAAATAACTTTAGACAAAAAAAAATCTTACAAACACTAAAAAGTCGAAAAACACACAAAAAAAGCTAACACTTAGCTGAGAGAAGGCTTGGCACATCTGACTAGGAACGCAGCAAACGAGATCTGGAGAGACTATGAGAGGGGCATTGTGGGAAGGTCTTAGCTAAGAGTTTTTGGTGGGCACGAACTTGGTACCAGCCATATCGGTTACAAGGACGGAACCGAAGTCCTAACAGTAAGGAATGAATAAAAGTTTACAACATCAGATGCACAAGTTCTCTGCTCTGAAAATTAAGGTTACTGTTTAAGCAAAACATGGGCACATTAGTTTCATTCTCTCTGGTTATTTATTTTTTTGTTTTAAACATTTACTGAAATATCACTTAAGACACAGACAAGCATACATTTATGTAAAAGAAAAACAAACCATTTTAACATTTTCACAGTTGCAAACATTATATATCACATGTATTCTTTTACACAAATTATGACCAATCCAACATTATAAAAACTGATCAATTCCTGCCTGTCCTTAAACCTCACTCCTCCTCCTCCAAAACATTATTCTGCATGTACTGTTCCTACGATTTCCATTTTTTTCTTCTATGTAATTTGCTCCTACCCTTTTCTAAAGATCGCACTTCCAGTTATTTTATCACTGTTAAAATATTCACTACTTCAAATATAGTTGGTCTAGATTCCGATTTCCATTTTCTAGTAATTGCTTTTTTGGCAGCCAATGGGATTAAATTTAAAGCCTTCCTACGTCCAGGCAATTCAGATCCTGCAGCCCAGCTCAAAAAATAATTTGCTTAGTTGCATCCAATTTCTCACCCAATATTTCTGACAGAGTACGCTTTAGTGAATTTTTTTTTAAATTTGCCAACTCATTACTCTCCCAAAACATATGTTCCCAGTTACCTCTTTCTTCCCCATCACACCTCCAACATTTGGTATCTACCAGATTAAAAATTCTTTGGGAGTCTGCTTTGAGTATAAAAAATACCTATGCAAACACTTCAAGCAAAAATGGGACAACAGACTAACCATTGATGCCCTATCCCACCTCTGTGCCAAGGACAATTCCCCCAAATACGCTTTATCAGTGGATGCAACAAAAGCCTTTGACAGAGTTAATCAAAAAATTCCTCCTTTTTCAATTTGGATTCCCACAAGAACACACAAAAATGAACAAAACGTTGTATAGTAAAGCAACTACAACTCTTTATAGTAATAAGAAAACATCTAACCCAATACAAATTGTAAATGGCACCAGACAGGGATGCCCACTTTCACCAAACCTGTTCAATATCTACATAGAAGCACCATTACTGCTACTCAGTCAGAGAACATACCACCACCTTGTTATAGTATCTAAAACCCAAATAAAATGCACAGTTTTTGCAGACTCAATATTTACTTTCAATATCCCAATACTGATTTAAGCAAAATCTTAATGTCCATAGATAAGTTTTCCCTAGTATCAAATTATGCAATTAATCCCAATAAGTCAATTATATATCCACTTAACCCCCTGGGTCATAAGGAATTTTATTTTCCAGAGACTAATGTGCAATATACTTTGAAATATTTAGTTATAATCTTTAGCCATACACAATCAGATATGACCAATAACAACATATTTATAACTTGGACTAATACAGTCTGTAATATTAACAAATGGGAAAAGCTTAAATTCTCTACCCTATCGAAAGCTTCAATTGTCAAAATGAACATACTGCCTAAGATTTTTATACCAAATGAATGTCACTTTCATGAAAATTCCAGCTACCTTTTTTAATAAAAGTTAGACTAGCAAAATTCATATGGTACCCAAAAAGTACAAGAATTAGTTGCAATAACCTAATACTCCCAAAAGAAAAAAAAGAGGTCTAAGCCTTCCAGATTTTCAATTGTATCACGAAATTATTAATGCTAGTTGCATTATGCAAATAGCAAACTATGACCCATTAGGTAATGAATGGTACCCATTATGGATTAAATTATTTCATCAAAATATTATGACATTTAAAGTTGACCCGAAAACGATTCTCTTCTTAAATCAAGAAACTCATAAAAACAATAAAAATTCACCCAGTTTTAATCAAGTGTGAAATTTTCAAGAAATTACTAATATCAATAAACCTAAAAGACACGATTACTCTTCTACAACCAATACATAGCAACCCTGATAAAAGTACAGCTGTGTACACATAAATGTAGATGTTAGAGTGTATTGGGTAATCTGCTGGCAGGTTGCCCTCAGTCGGCCTGAAGAGCAAAGTCTTGGGTCCTGCATCAGTTGCAGTCTCCTCTTCCATGACGTCAGGTTGTCAGGGGTATAAAACATGCAGCAGACACCATTTTATTTAGTTTTTCTTGCCCCAGATGTCAGGTGCCCCCCAAATGGGGAGCAAAATTATATATATATATATATAAATATCACTAAACAGCAATACATATAAATGCCCTTTTAGCAACATAAACTTTACCTTCATCTAAAAGCAAATACACCACATAGGTTGTAGAAGATAGAGAAGGAAAGAAACTGTAGAATGATGGGGGGGGGGGTGGCGGGAGGGTAACCTGGACTGCAACAGTGAATACACTAACATCTACATTTATAGTAAGTGTACACAACTGTACTGTTTCACTGTTGCAGTCATTACATTTGGGTAGAATCCCAACGCTATGGTTGGGAGGCTGGAGCTAAACAGCATTAGGTGTGGCTATAAGGCCCTGCAGCACTGCAGTGGCAAAGCCTGCCCTCGACTTAGACAGGCAAATGGTAATGCTTTGTAAAGGTGTGAACAGAACTCCAAGTAGCAGCCTCTAGAATGTCTTTGGTTGGTACTACTCTGAGAAAGGCTGCTGAAGTAGCTGCAGCTCTGGTGGAATGATACCTTATGCCCTTTGGCACAGGTTTACCATGGTGTAAGTAGCAGAAACGGATGCAGTGGCTTATCCACTTTGAAACTGTCTGCTTGGAAAGAGCCTTTCCTTCTGATCCTGCAGCATATGACACTAGTAATTGCTCAGTTTTTCTTAGAGCTTTAGTCCTGCTCAAGTAGAATCTTAGCGGTCTGTGCACTTCCAAGGAATGCAGAATTATCTCTCCTTTGTTCTGCGGCTTTGGATAAAAAGTTGGCAGATGGATTGTTTGGTTAAGAGCCACACTGGAAACCACCACAGGCATAAAAATAGGATTTGTCCTCAGAGACGCACTGTCTGGGTAAAATATGATGAAAGGCTCTACAGCCATGAGGGCCTGTAGCTCTGAAACTCTTCTTGCTGAAGTAATTGCTAGTAGCAGAGCTGTCTTCCATGATAAGAACTTTATATCAGCGGTAGCAGCTGGTTCAAATGGAGGCAGGGTGAGCTTTTCCAACACATAATTGAGGTCCCATGCTGGTAATGGTGATCTAGGAGGCCTTACATTTTTGGCTCCTCTAAGATACTGCTTTAGTAAAGGATGAGAAAAGATTGGTGGCTCTGTATTGTAATGAGCCGAAATGGCAGAGACATGGATTTTGATTGATGAGAAAGATAGGCCTTTGTCAAGCATCTTAGTTAAGTATTTTAGTATCTGAGGAATATGTGGTTCTGCTATATCAGTTCCTTGTGCTCGATTCCAAGCACAGAATCTCTTCCATTTGTCAGCATAAGATTTTCTAGTACTAGGCCTTCTGGCTTCCAAAATGACATCCATTACAGCTTTACTGAGAGGTGTCGTTTGTACGATTACATGCTGCCAGGTTCAGAGTCTGTAGTTGATTGTGCAAGATCTGATTGCTTTGCTGGGACAGTTGTTGTGGTCTGTGAGGCAAGGTCCAAGGTGGGCATTGAGACAAGTTCCTTAGGACTGGATACCAGTATTGGCAGGGCCAGTCCGGGGCAATTAATATATCTTTGGCTTCTCTTGTCTGACTTTTAGGAGGACCTTGGGTAGAGGAGGCAGAGGAGGAAAGGCGTAAACTGATGGGTTTTTCCAACTGAAGGATAGGGCGACCACTTTCCATGCTTGTCTGTGATAAGTCCTTGTGCAGAATCTTTTCAATTGATAATTTTGAGGAGAGGCAAATAGATCTATGTCTGGGCTCCCCCATGTCTCTATTATCACGCTGAAGACTTGTGGATTTAGTTTCCACTCGTGAGGATCCATAAGGGTTCTGCTTAAATCGTCTGCCAGAGTATTTTGTTTTCCTGGCAGGAATTGAGCTTGAAGATGTATTTGGTACAGTGCCATGGCTAATCTGCAAAGGGGTTATGAGTGTGTGCCCCCTTGCTTGTTTATATACCACATGACTGTGGTGTTGTCTGTCTTTATCAGTAATTGTCCTGGATGAAGCAAGTCCTTGAAGGCTGTTAGGGCATTTTGAACAGCTAGCATCTCTTTCTGGTTGATATGTAGATGCATTTGTTTTGGTGCCCATATGCCCTGAATGCATCTTCCTGCCATGTGGGCCCCCCAGGCATAATCTGATGCGTCTGTTAAGGTCTGGCTGGCAGGGGGTAGAGTGAAGGGCCATCCCTTGTTTTGGTGATAGGCCTTTGCTCACCATAGGAATTGTTGTTGCAGGCAGGGAATAAGAGGAATCATTGTTTCCAGACTGTGCAAATGTTGACTCCATAAACTTTTTAGGTACCATTGAAGTTTCATCGTATGCAGTCTTGCATATGGAATTAGTAGGATGCAGGATGCCATGAAGCCCAGAGTCTGCAGAATTTGTCTTGCAGAAGACTGGGTTTTTGTTGCCATCAGTTTGAAGTAAGTAGTCAGTTGCCTTTGTCTGGCATGAGGTATACCATCTGGGCAGTTGTATTCAAGCTTGCACCCAGGAATGTTATCTTTTGAGAGGGTACCAGTTGTGATTTCTTTTTGTTTATTGTGTACCCCTGGCATGTTAGAAGCCTTTTCACAAATGCCAGGTGTCAGAGAAGAGTCCTTGTTCTCTGCTTGAATGAGAGAGTCGTCCAAGTAAGGGTATATTTGTATACTTCTTTGTCTACAAAATGCAATTACTGGTGCCAGGCACTTTGTAAAGACCCTGGGTGCAGTAGATAAGCCAAAGGGCAGTGCAGAGAATTGGTAATGCATTAAGCCAGCCTTGAATCTGGAGGTATCTTCTGCATGACTTTCTTATTGGGAGTATGCCTCTTTTAGGTCTAAAGTCACCAGCCAAGCATTCTTGCCCAGCATGGGCAGAAGCTGCTGCAAAGTCAGCATTTTGAATTTTGGAATGTCCACGTATGTGTTCAAAAATCGATAAATCCAGTACTGGCCACCAGGCCTTGTCCTTTCTGGGTACCAAGAACAGTCGAGTAAAACCTTCCCCGGGATTCATGAAGCTTGCGCCAGGAGCAGGCATAGCATAGGCGGTATAATGCCAAATATGTCCGTCGAGCGATTCAGGTACGATCCAATTCCACGTGCACTACTGGCATACGCCAGAACTGCGCAGCCCCTGGCTTAGGTATGCTAATCATCCCATGTGCAGTGTCGCACCATGCAAATGAAGGCATATAATGATTCATGAAGTGGTGCAGGCGTAGTGCAAGCCCACGGAAATGTAAACCAAAAAACACGGTTTACATTTTCCCAAACAGAACATCGGAGCTATGGAAGTGGGCCAGACCCAGGTATCACATTAACATACGCCAATGGCGAAATACACAGCCAATGGCATAAGAAAAGATGCACAACACATAAACAACAACATTTAATGTCATGTCCACAGTAACGCACAGCACAACCGCAGGGCATGTGTGCGGAAGCTGCAACATAACGAAATAATATAAAAATGTCATAAAATCGCAATGTAATAGAAAGCAGGTTTACAGCATAATACACAATGGTAGGCATGGAACACCATAACCAAGGTGCAAGGGTTGCTAAGGGCCTGCGATAGTGTTCGGCGCGGTAACTATGAATTAGTAGTCAATGCCATGCAAATGAGGCAGATAATACTGAATCGCAAATGTCCTGCTGGATGAAGGTTGTACCATACGGCATAGCAGTATAACACCGAGGAGTGGCTCAGAGGAGATACATGACATCAGCAGAGGAGTGTGCCACCGTAGCAGTAAGCACATTGGAGCAATGCAAATCTGGCCTGTCTGTTGCTAAGCAAAGCTGCAGGACAGGGGTGGGGAGGAAGGTATAGAATCGTTTAGCTGAGAGCACACATGGTGCCCAAAAGCGCATGTGTACGGGGATGAAAACGTGCCAGAAACCCAGTAATCAGACGCACGCGCCGTGAACAACAGCATAAACAGGAAGGTCAGGGGAAGAAAAGAAGGAAATGCTGAAGTAGGGTAACTGGAGTACTAATGAGCAATCAACACCAATCAACCCACGACGGCCAATCGACGGCAGCTGACAAGTCTGCTTGCAGAAACCTGCAAAACAGGATAGGGGAGGCATTGGAATGCAAAGAAAGGAGGGGAGGTATTGGATTGCAAAGATAGGAGACCTGACACAGCAGAGCAAAGCAAACCGACAGCAGACCGGCAGTAGCACACAATGCAAGATACGCCAGGTCCAGGAAAGTACAAATGAAAGTAGGCTGCAGGATGCACGCCAGAAAATGGTAGGTGCAACGTGCAGAAATGCAAAGGGAAGGAAATGCAACCACCGCAGGCCTCGGAGGAGAAGGAGAGTGTTCAGACCAAGGGTAACCTACCAGGGGCTACTTGACCTGGAGATAGTAGAGCATTACAGGGTGGACAGGGACATCTTACAGCAAATAGTGGAGCTGTGCCGGCAACGCCTGAGAACCAGAAACAACAGAGGGGAACCCATCCCAGTGGACACGAAGGTATGTGTAAGCCCGTGAATACTGGCCACAGGTACCTTTCAAAGGCCAACTGGAGATATAATGGGTATCTCACAGGCATCAGCATCCAGGGTACTACACCAGTTCCTGGATGCCATGTTACCACATGCCAATGAGCAGATATGCTTCCCCCGAACTCAGGAGGAGTTGGCCAGCAATATGCGCCACTTCCACCATGTGGCACACTACCCGGAGTTACTGGGTGCGATAGACTGCATGCACATACAAATCAAGTCACCACCCAGTGAGCATGGTAGGCGCTACATAAACCGCAAGGGATTCCACTCCATCAACTGCCAGGTCGTGTGCAATGCCCCGGGCATTATCATGGATGTGTGTGCTGGCAGCCCTGGAAGCTACCATGACTCCCATATCTGGCATGCCTCACAGCTGTATCAGGTATTTGTCAGGGGGGACATCCCACATGGCCATCTTGTGGGGGATGCTGGCTATGCACTGGAGCCGTGGATGATGACTCCCATCAGAAATGCACACACACCCATGCAAGAACGCCATAACGAGGCACACGCACAAACCAGAATCCTCATAGAGCGTGTGTTCGGGATGCTGAAATCATGGTTCCGGTGCTTGGATACATCTGGTGGAGCCTTGCAGTACTCTCCAGGCACGTGTGCCCACAGTCATAGTATGTGCCATGCTACATAATATGAGCCTGCGGAAGCAGCTGCAGCAGGGACAAAATGGTGAAGGCCCTCTCAGCCCACCGCAATTGCCAAGGCCATTACAGGCACAGAGGGATTCAGACCATGACCACACTGTGCCAGCCCCAGTAGGCAGATGGAGGCGTGCCCAATATGCCTACGCCTTGGCAAAGAGGGAACGTATAGCACATACTCTGACAGTGTAGGCCCCTACGGACTGACACCTCTCCACCTGCACACACAGTAAAATGGATGGCACACAAACATGATCACCTGTAAATTGTAATGTATAGGTGGCCCAATGTGTGACTCCTACATAGGCAGCCCTCAAACATTGTAAACACAACAGCTAGTGGAACACGGAATGCCAACACCTGAACAGTACATGAGCCTTACAGCATATGTACACATATGCATATATATAATACAGATAGAAAGGGCAACAGAGTGATATATGTTGATATAGATGGATTCAGCAATATCTGCAAATATAATAGTTCAACGACATTCATAACACCTTGGAGGTACAAATAAATAGGATACCGCCAACTATGGAATGTGTAACATACCGACATGCGTAACCACGAGGCTGAAAGACCGATAGAACACAGTACCAGAACAGTACAGCTGCGAGTAATAGTATGATGATATGAAGGGACATTTAGTCACTGCTGCCGGTGTTGTGGTCCACGTAGGTACTGTGTTCAACTGTGTTTGTGAGTGCCGTATTCTGTGTAAGTGTGTGTTGAGGGTGCCGTGTGCATCTCCGTGTGACTGTAATGTGTGTGCGTGTCCTCAACATGTGTTTGTTAGTGCCAAATCAGAGGCAGATCAGTACGGTAGGTGTGGGTATAGCTAGCCGTAGGCATACGGTTACTACCTGTCCCACAGTAGGAGGGACAGCCCCATCCTGGGCAGGTGTGTCCTGACATAAAACAGTACAAAGGGCAAATGTCCGAGATGGTAGGACATTAATATGTCCCATATATAATGTAATAGTCATATTTAATAGTTATGCCTGTATGTAAGAAACGTAAATGTTACATGCAATATGATAAGTAGCCAAAGTCCCACAACAATAGGTATGTATTGAGGATAAAAGTATGTGCTAACCTGTGTACTGACCGTGGTTACGTGTTGGCCTGTAAACACCGCTGTGTGTCCCGCAAGTGTCCAACAATGACCATATGAAAAGGTGGCAACCCATGGCAAACAGGCTCTTTTACCAACACAACCGCAATGACTGCAAATATCTGGGACAGAAATACAAGGGATAGCTGTCACTTACACATATCCCTTGATATATCACTGCAATTCCGGAGGTATACAAGTAGCAAGCTCACCTGCAGACGATATAGAAACCAATTAACAACGGCCCAACGTACAATCCCGTAACATAAGTCTACTAACTGTTAGCTCTCTAATTAGGGACGGAGCCCACACGCATATATATGGAATATGTAGAAATGCAAGGCCCACAAACCTGTATATGCTATGTACACCCACCGACATCCCCCACACTAGAAACTAAAGCAATAAAGACTGTAATAGCAGCACAAACATCCAGTCAGTCAATTACATCTGCAGAACCCTCAACATACTGTGTGAGAGACACAATTAAAGGCGTCATGCAAAGTTGCAGGAGTTGTATAATGGAACAAACAGCCATGTTACAGGTTTTGTTTGCAATACTCCGTTATCAAACGTTGGGATGATAGGTACACCCACATGTTGAACCAAATACTCTGTCACACACAATCCACGGGGGACATGAATCCAAAGTATACTTGTCTCCATGCATAGCAGTTGCAATTACACATAACAAAACACAATACAGACAGTCTCCCCGAAGGTAGGGCAAATAGGCAACGCCCAAGTGGAGAATTCAATTATACCCCACTGTTGCCGCGTAATTGGCGAATGGAGTAGCTGCACAGCTGATATGCAAGTAATTAGTCACTCAGGAACACCAATTGGCGGGATGAATCCACATGTTACAGGTATCGACGTATATAAGGATGACTTGCCAGACATTCAAACCGTATGCTCATACCGAATACCAGTTGAAACACTGTGAGAGATAGAAACGAAATGCCGTAATGATAACAAGGTATGTAGAACACCCAATATGTAAGGTTATGTATAGCATGATCTGTATTAATTAGTTTTACTGTATGTATAACCTGGTTTGCATTAATTAAACGTGTCCGCAATGCATAAAGTGGGGAAAGGTATTTATGTAGTGATGTCTTGCTGAGCATACTAACTCTTGTAGAAACTGTGCGTCTAGCAGTGGGACACAAGGTACACAGCACAGACACCACAAGGGATGCTACATGAGGGCGTTAAACAGAACAACTCCATACAACCCACCGTCAGTGGTAGGGTATGTCCAACAAGGACGTGCCATAGCAGGGGATAGTATATGTTGATATACTGTCACAGCACGCATGTGTATGGGCATATAACGTTAATGACATATCTAAGGTGGTCCCGCTGTGCAAGTATGCTTTGCATTATGGGATACTATGTGAAATGTGTAATGTATAGTATTGTAGGTAGATATGACAGATATTCTACACAGCATAACAGGCATATCATGCATACCACAGGTATAGTCTATTGGCATGTACAATAACAGGATACATACGGCTTGTAGGCATGGACATTGTAATAGCATGATAGCTAATGTAAATGGAAGGGCTACCAAGTAACCATGCACAAAGGACATGTAATAGCTTCACAGGCGCATAGTGGGGTACTATGCAGTCTGGCAAGTCCATGTGTAAGCACAACTACAGTGTTCACACTAGTGGCACCTCTCTAGGGTAGTGTCCTGTGAGCAGCAGAGCCATGTGTCACCTGCACCTCTGCACAGTACAGCCACTGCAGTGATCCCAGGCCTACATGCGTCTCCCAACCACCAAGGGAGGTATCACATGAACAATGCTACTGAGTGTCCCTGCGTGATGTACATAGGACTTATGTTCCAAAGCATGGGGAGTGTCCGGTTTGGTAATGTAACCCTCAAGCACATCCCACTCATTGTGGTGTGTGGGCACATATCCATGAGCATGTTGCTCACAGTGGCTTTTGCTTATGTCACGTATGAGGAGTATATCCATTAATAATGTTGCGGACATGGGCCCCGTCTGATCAGCAGAGGTCACCCCCGAGTATGTAGTATGGAAATGTGTACAGATGTGGTGTCCGTAGTGCAGCCGCATACTTAAACTGTCGGAGCTCAGTAAACGTCATGGCGTGTTAATGTTGTGGTATGTAAAGCTGTAGCTGTTGTGTAAAGTACACCCTAAATGTGGTGGTATACCCTTGAATGTGTGTAAATGTCTAGAGTTCAGAGGTACAATGGGTGCCTATGTACCAGCTACACACCCAGTACAGATAGGTGTGGCCACGTAGAAGGATATCTACGCCACAGTGGCAATATGGTAACCACAGGAGTGGGTGCGACATATGTGTGTACTGCAAACATGTACAATGTGATATGTATGTAGGGGAGTACCACCCATGTGATAGTCAGTGGGTGAAAGGTGTAATGCAAAGGTGATGTTCATGCACCTTGAGTCATGCAGCTTGATGCCATGATAGTCATATCATGCATCTGTCACAGCGACACCCAAATGGATGGAGTCAGTATCAGCTGGTGGAGCAATCATGGTGCTTTGTATGCAGGGGTTTGAAAGCTAGGCAGGGAAAGTCCCCTGTGCTAGCCTGTACCGCAGGGAAGCATATACTGAACATGAGAGGCCCTATGACTGAGGTATGCCAAATGTACCCGACATGTAGTAGGTACTATGGTATGCTGGCCTCACTGTGTGTGTCTTGTCCATGAGCCACATTGCATAACATCCTGAGACATAGGGTACGATGTGCAGGTAGATGTGTATGTTGTCAATACCGGAATGGAGAATGGTGCTGAAAGGCAATGAGAGGACAATGTAGGATGTGTGGACTCCCGTACCATCAGCAACTGCCCTGGTAACTGTATGAAAGGAGTCCACCATGTGTAGGGGCCATGCTCTGGCCCTAACAAGCCCAACCCGGGTGGCAGCAAAGCATGGGAGCCCAACAATGTCTCTGTGAATGACGTCCATGATGATGTGCCCCATAGCCATGCAGAACAGTCCAGTCAGGTGTGTAGGACTATAGTCCCACTCGTGCATTGTGGTGCCACCTGTGTGTAGTGTGATAAATGCTGCTGTGTGCCATTCAAGGGATACAACGTCTGAAACAAGTATATTACAGAATATGGTGGCCTAGTGGGGAGACATGTCATTCAGAGGTTGGTGGACATCACAGCCGGGGACGTTGGGAAGGGGACGTGGGGCCAGTGTCCCAGGACATATAGAGTGCAGGTCAGTACTGTGTAGGTGTGACCACAGGGACACCACAATGTCCCTGTATGGATTGTGGCCATGTGGTGAGTGAGAGGGTGTAATGTTAGCATTGAATCCATCCTCCACCATGTTGCCATCACCACCTGGGTCTGTAATGTTCCTGAGTGACTGTTGTATGTGACAGCAGATGTGGGTGTTGCCATAGACTACTGACATACCACCATAATGCCTGGTGGTACACCCCGGAGTGTGTCGCAGTCATGTTTACGTAGCTAGTCTTGGAGTATGTGATGAGGGACCCTGTGGCCCTACCACAGCTGACCAGTGAGCCACCCCACCCATGGGAATGTACACCACTGCGCAACAGCCTACACCTGTTGTTGTACATCATATGTCCATGGAACATGACCAGAGTGGCGCCTGTTATCTGGTGTGTACCATCATGGCTCTGTGTGGAATAGCATGATCCATGCAGTTGTGTACATGCTAATGAAGTGCACTGGGGTATGTGTCAGCATTTGTATGTGCATTGTCCATCTGCACGCGTGTCATGACGTTAACAACCGCTGTCAGCAGACGTCTGTAGTAGGTGTTTTAGTACTCATGTACTGTGTATGCTGTGATGGGTGTGGTGCCGGGATGTGGCTAACAAGGTTGATTAGCATATGTTCGGGAATCCACCAATGAGTGTGTAACACCAGTCACATGGTGGTAGTGTTCATGTCAAGGTTAATGTAGGTCTTGGAGGTGGTGTGTATGGGTTGATCCAGCAGAGCGGAGGTTATGACTCATGGATGTGACGGTACATGAGTGGCTATCCCAGTTAAGTGTGGGGTAGTGTCAGTCACACATCAGTAATAGCTGTCTGAGGCCCACTGTCCAATATACCAACACATAAGGTATGTTAACCGTGGGGTATGATGTTGACTCTGTAGCTTGTTACAATGTGTATAGCGGTCCCGGACACAGTTAGTTGCACGTGGAGCACCTCTGATGCATTGTGCTAAGTAACTAGCCAGGATGTGTGCACAACATAGTGGGATATGGGAACCCCTCAGCTGAGGGTGTGCCGGTCCAGGTATGTGCCTGAAAGGTATGGTCTGTCTATAACCTGTCATTGCAGGTGTGCTCTGCAGAGCCTACAGGCAGGTCCCAGTCACTGCAGAGATGTTTGAGTGGTGCATTATAAGGTGTGCCTTGCCTGCGTGCGTCACAGAGGAAGATGCAAGCATTGTGTCACATGACCCCGTGTTGTGCTTGCCAGTTCCCGTTCTGCCGGTGACAGTTATTGGAAACTGTGCAAGACAGGCAGTATAGAAGCGGCAAGAGCCTTACATGTGAGCTGTACTCCCAGGGCTGACAGGTGCAACTCATCTGTGCCACAGCATTGTGTTTGACCAGGTCAGTAAAAACGGGCAGATACCAGATGCCTGTGGAATGACAATAGGAGCATAGGCAACTGTTGAAGTGATACAGTCGGTCGTTGTACAGTGGTATCGTGTCCGGACGAATGCAAAATGCTCCCCAGGGCTTGGCCCACACCCTCAGGGCTACAAGACTGGTGAGCTATTGCATGTCCCTGCACACGTAGTCTGTGAAGTGGCATCACAGGGCAGTCACACTACCATGGAGAATGACAGTCACATCGTACCTGGTGAGGTGTGGCATGGGTGCATAGGTTATGTTGCAGAAGCAGTTACCCGATAGCAAGATGTAAGCGACTATCGCCTTGTGTAGCCTGCTGTGTGGAACTGTAGTGCGACTCCCTACAGAGTCACCTATGACTGGTGTGTTGTGAATGTTATAATTCCCTATTGGCTGTATGTGATGGGCACACATGAGTCTGTGGGCTATAAGTTGGTGATGTTGTCTTCCATGATGGGGGCTACCTCTGGTGCCTACACAGAGTATGGAGACGTACTGCACAAGTTGTCCTCGTAGGTGTGGCCAGTGGTGTAGATCATGTGAGACTATGTGATGGGTGGGGTGTGTTGCGAATGTTACACATCCCCAAATGACTGTCAGGTGCAGTCAGGGTTGGTGACAGCATTACCCCCAGCCATAGCTGTCAACCTCCTGTCCCCAAAATGAGGAACATTAGCCCTCATAATGTGTGACAAATGGGCAAAACGTGGAACACTAACAACTGGCTTACTAACAGCTTCAACTAGGAAGGGCATATGATGGCTAAAATAGGCTGGTTTTACGTATAAAAAATATATTCTAATGAATTAATATGATTCCCATCTATTTAGCCATGACTAGCAGGTAAACAATTTCCAACAATGAATGTGTGACAGACCCTTTCAATGTGGAACCTTGAGGAACATGCACCTTTTAAGACCCCAAATGAGGTATGTTCCTCATAATGAGGTACACTTGAGAGCTATGCCCCCAGTACGGCTGCAGACGTGCACCCCCCACAAGCTGTAGTGTCGTATGTTGGGAGGTGAGCATTGAATGTGTACATGAGACAATTGCTCTATTGCCACATGTACGACATATCCCTCATATAGACAGGCAGTAGCACTGGTACGTGACAGTTGAACATGCCTGTATATACAACCATGTCCCACAGGATATCTGCATTACGTGTGTACAACAGCTGTTGTACCATAAGCAAGCTGGGAAGTGTAGGACAGCCAGTGTACCTGTGGGAAATGGTGTGGAATGGGTGCTATAGTAATCAGTAGCTCATGACATGCTCACAAGTTCTGAACAAGTGCTAGCATGACCATACAATACAGATAGGGTGTTGGATAATATCAACCCACAAGTGGTGATGACAGTCATTTTGGGTGGCACCGCACTATAACCCTGCTGCGTATGGTGTGCATGTCCATGAACCATTATCACTGTAGATGTTATAGCAGTACAGATGTACATGACAGCATGGATGTTTGATTACAGATCCCTTTGTATGTCACAGGAGTGTTCCACCAGTGGCCTGTTGACAGACTCACAACTACAAAAGGTGCAACAGTGACATGTGCACATCACACCAGTGCCAGCTACAGCAGAACAGGGTTAATGTGTGGAACCCCACCCTCATTGTAGCCCATACCACACAGACAAATGGTAGGCATCTGTGTATGTAAGGCTGTGAATGGCCATGACCTATCAGTATAGCTGTGTCAGTGTTGTGAACAACATACAGAATGGGCTGTGTGGGTGAGGTGGGTGACATATGTGCACAGTCTGACGGATGATACCAGCATTGTCACCGCTAGGTGAACATCCCTGTACCCATAAATTATTACCTAGGCTGTGGTCAACATTATGGACACTGTGTAAGGGATGGTGCTGTGCAGTGCACCCCCCGACTTGGTGACGTCTCCAGGCCTTATAGGTAGTCATATGAGGTACCCATGTCATGTCAGGGTGCCATCCATGAGCACGGAGATCACTGGACAGGCATATACAGCACTGTGGTGACCAATATTGGATCACATACCACCTTTAAGGGGTAATGGTTATGCATGGATGTGCGATACCAGCTTTCACAATCCTCACCTCCACTATGCAGCATGCTGTCTACCTTGCAGAAAGACATTTGCTACACCATGATGATGGACATGCTACATGTCCATATCCTGATCTATAAGACATATGTCATGGACAGCCACCATCCTAATACTAGGATCGCCACAGGCTGGACAGATCCCTGTGCCATATATGTGACATACTCCCGCCATACCATGCAACCCTGTCCATCAAAGCTGCACATGTCATCCCAGTCATACATGGTGTGATGGCAGCATGGTAGATGTACTATCAACTGACTGGATCAGTAATGTGGCACTGCTGCACCTTGCGGTGGCATAATGGCTGTCTGTTACAGCTTGGAAATTGTGCCCGCACATGCTATGGTTGATGACCATCCCTGCGAATGTCGTCTGACTAGCCATTGTCCCATGTCTATCACATGTGCAATACAGGCGATCCGTGGCAGGATGTTGAACAGTTGTACAGTGCTGTGTAGATGTATATGGCAAAACACATGCATGTACAGGTGTCCATGCGTATGTGTTCATTGTCACCGCTCAAGTCCATTACGGCTGTGTCTGTGTTGATATGTGACATATACACAGCATCCAGGTCAACAGCATTACCGTGGACACATCCAGGCATGTGCAGATAGGTAAGAACACAAGTGCAGGCAAACAGACATGCCCACAGCAAGACAGCATTTACATGGAGTATGAACACTGTACCGAGGTAAGACATACATGGTGATGATATCCAATGCATAATGGGTGTGACATGTGTGTGACACAAACACGTCAGTCGTGTCAGTGTCATGATGCTTTGCATAGATAACTGTGCAGATGTAGTAGATGTCATAGAAATGTATGTGCAGCAGTATCTCTGTACATCTCTGAAACTGTGACCTGTCACCATCATTATGTCTTACAGATAATGCCCCTTACACGCCTCCCAGCATACAGCCGCCAGGAGGATGATGTCCTCATCCCACAGCTCCATGACAATTATGACTTGCTGTTCAGCCATGTGCCACAGCATGCCCAGCAGCGGGATGACCTGTGGCAGGATCTACGCAGGAGGGTGAACGATGTGGGTGGCCATAACCGCACCTACCAGCAGGTGCGCAGACACTGCATGGACTTGATACGACATGCAAAACAGTGTGCCACTGCAATCGCCAGGGAACAAGGTGGAACAGGTGGTGGGCCACCAACCCAGCCCCCACTCACACACACAGAGGAGCTACTGGCCAGTCTGGGGACACCCAGGGAACAGCATCCACAAACTAGCTGCCATCGTGGAGGTGGGTGTCTCCCAACCAATGAGCCTGGAGTTGCCTGGTAAGTCAGTACTGCACATATGGCTATTATATCCCATTTAGTTGCATGTGTCACTGTACATTATGTAAAGTAACAACATATGCAAGGTACGTGGACACACATGCTGCATACTACAGTATGCTACGCTGTGTATGCACACATGTGCATACTATATGCTATTACACAGGCGAATGTGTTCACATGCACAGCTAACCTGTGGCTGTCATACAATCATGGATAATGTTCATACTGCTGTGTCACCCCTATACAGGTACCTCTGGCGTGCCGCACAGACATGAGTCCGTTGCAGGTGAGACAGTCATCAGTATCAGGCATGTTGCAGTGTAGATCTATTTGCCATGTGGCCGGTTAACACTTGCACACCTGATGTTTGTTCCAGTCATGATATGCAGGTCGCATCACCCATCATTTACACAGGCCAACCATGTGCAATATATACAAACGAAATGATACACCGACTTGGAACCACAGTACTTGTCATTGCGACATGTGTGGTCAGCTGTGCATACAACGGTGGAGGTGTTCGACAATGGAGGCATATGCAGTATGCATTGGAACAACATGTGTGGTATGCACACAGTACCACACAGTGAGCTGTGATATGGGCAGCCCACAGGTGTCGCCATTGTGTCATATGCCCCTGCATTGGGTGCACACATTGTGATGTGCCACCTGACATGTCCCAGACACGTAGTGTTCTGCCTGCAATATTGTCACACTATCGCATGACCTATACCCCACATACCAAACATACAACCCGTGGTCTGCATATCTGACATCTATGGGTGTATGTCATATGGGACAACACAGACATGTGAGATAGATGGCCATCACACACATTTAGCCAACACATGTGCACACATGGCCATGGGGGATGGCCAGAGACACGTAGCCACACAGTACATGGGATGTGTATACACCCTGTTGCACATAGTCCACACATGGTCCAATTATAGCCTTAGTTGACAGATTATACAGTTGATGTGGTACAATGGACATCCTAAAAGCCTGTGCACAGCTACTGGAGGTGTCACTGAAGTCTACCATATACGATCTGTTGAACATCAAGACTGTGTTGCAGTTATGGCTATGCAATGTGTACATATTATGCATTCTACAGCAACATAGATGCCTCATGATGCCATGCAATGGCACAGTGTCTGTACTTCACACTGTATAGCAATGTAGACAGCTCACACTACCCTCCCATGCACATTTGCTAAACATGCATTCTATCTGTAGGGCATACACACAACACTGCAATGTGAAGCCCATTATGATGCTGTACATGTGTCAGGACACCATTGTGTCAGACATGTATGCAAGTTAATGCACATGTCAGCAGATTACATGTCAAGGTCACGTCAGCCTTGTGTACTGTTCTCCTGTTCTGGGCCACATGGTGTATCACGGGGATGCATGCATACTACCATGATTGTGTGAACTGCATGGCTACTGATATGACACTTGCTTGCTGTAGTGTGCACCCCAGGGAGGTATGCTTGCTAACACTATTAATGTCTGAGCTGCATGCCCTCTGCTGTATCACAGGCATGCTGCATGCCATCTGACAAATCACATGCATGGTGTGTGTGTGTGTGTGTGTGTGTGTGTGTGTGTGTGTGTGTGTGTGTGTGTGTGTGTGTCTATTGTACTTTACAGTATTTCTTTGCATTCACAGGTGATGTAGGTGCGTTACCCACCTGCGGTCCATCTGATGTTGGTGCGTTACCCTCCTGCGGTCCATCTGATGTTATTGTCCCCACAGATACTAGCGGTGATGAACATATGCATGAGGTACAGGCAGGGTTGTCAAGGGCTGAATCTGTGCCAATGGTTACCATCCCAGCTATGTCCCCCTCTTCCCCGCACACAGTTCTGCTGCCAACACATACCGCATCACCAGTGGCCATAGAGGAAGGACAGTCAGCGTCTGTTAGCGTGGAACAGGAACGTGTGGTGGCTACAGAAGGTGTGCCTACACACCATGGTGTCAGTGTAATGACTGCAGATGTGCCACACAGGCATGTGGCCAGTGCTGCTTGTAGGAGGACCTCTGGCAGACATGCACCTGCAGGACAGAGCGCAGCAGCTGGTATCAACAGACGCATGTTCCAGACTGTAATGGCGGCACAGGCACGTGCTGAACGGCAGAACAGAGAAGGGCAGAGGCTGCAGAGGGCTGCTATCCATACCCTAAATGACAACATCCAGGCATTGGCAAATGCTCAACAGCAAATTGCTGATGTTCTGGATAGGCGATTGGGTAAAATGGTCGGAATCCTTGACCGTGGCATGGCAATCCGCGAGTGGGAGCTGTCTGTGCTGGAACATCTGGTAGGAGTGAGGCGTAGGCCACGTGGACATAGGCCAGCAACACCACCTAGTGTAGGTCGATGTGAGCGTGCCACCTCATACGCCTGCTCCCATAGTGCCGGTAGCAGTGCAGCTGGTGCTGCGCTGTCAACATCAGGACACAGCAGGCCACGTGGACGTGGCCCTGGACGTTGTCAGCGGGGACATTGTTCCAGCGGACATGTGTCGGACAGTAGCCACTCTGTACCTCCACCTGGTAGTGCCTGTGCAACCCCAGGCAGGCACAGGTCACGTGGTCGTGGACGGACAAAGTGAGCTGTACAACCTGGTCTGTACAATCTGGGGCTGTCAATTATACCCAGTGTAGGCCTCACAAATGGCAGAACTGTGTACACACATACACGCACACAGCAAACACAACTGTAGGGCTCCACAACATCCACATGCATTCTGAACAGACATGTCCAATCAACTCACCGGCCCTTACACACACACACATGATGTTATCCAGTGGTGCAGCCTATGCCCCTGGCAAACATATCACCCTGTGCATATGATGAAGCCTGTGCCGCATCCCTGTCATCCACACCATCGGTGCAGGGTTATGCACAAATATTCTGATGCACAGGGTGAACAGAATAGTGAGAGGTGTATGTAATATTACCTGTGTATGCATAGTGAGGGATGTGTATGTTGCAGTGGTTGAGTGTGAATACTGAGAGATGTGTATGTGACATAGGTTGTGTACTGCCGACATGCACCGGTCATACCATGTAGTGTAGGTGCAGCATGCATTGTGATGTGTTCACGGTATGTGTCTCGGTTACATCTGTAGCACCATGTTGGTTGTGATACCCTGGTTCCCTCCTATGGTGTACTTGCATGTGCCTACAGGTAGCAGTGTTTGCAGTCCCCCACGTGTAACTGTGGATTACTCACAGGCACATCTGGCAATATCAGCATGCTACATGTACCCTCAACCTGACTGTTGGAAACACCAACATGACACAGATGTCCACACATATACTGCACCTGACACATGTGGTCAGTGCCACAGGCTACACTGGACAAAGACGTGACATACATAGCAGGACACATTACAGGTATGGTGACATGGTGCAGGGGTTGTACACAGCGGTCTGGCCAATGATGATGTGAGGTGTCACTTGGTAGCTGGAGGCCACACTGTGCATCAGTAGGACCCTGTAACAGTACGGGAACATGGCCACATTCACGGGGTGTACACCACTAACGCACACCACATAGTGTTCAGGTGGGGATCCTTGCCTATGTGGTCATCACCCTCACAGTACTATGCACCCACACGATGCGTCACAGAGAAGGAACATGCACAGGTAGCCAGTATGGCTGGGACCTATGGCATCAACAGGGTAGTGCACTCCACCATTACGGGTTAGTCACCACATGGGGTTAGTGATCATTTCTCACTGTATATTAGCATACACCCTCACACCAAGCACCAAACATACAGACACACACACTGTGGTGACTACACGTGTATACGGACAGCCGACATGTGTGATGCACCACACCGACGTCATGCTTCCCACACTGACGTATGTACAGATCTCTACAACGGTGTACAGGGATGTGTAACAACTGGGACATATTCTTTGCGATATGTGGCATCTCTGGTCACACATTCGGACACACATGGCAGTGCCGGGAATGATATACCTGCCATATGATGACACGTTTGATAGACATGCAGCGGTATTGATTGCATTGTGTACCAACGCTATATCTGGCAAATGTGCTGCTATATGCACACAGGAGGTTGTAGGTGTTACAGGTGCCATGTGACATATAGTTGGTAACACCTGACCGCTGTGTATGCATTATGTCAGCACCGTCACGTAACAGCGACATAGCGTACTGTTTGCACATGGCATGATAGGATGGTGTGTGACAACTGTCAGCCACCCCCTGCACACATACATCTACACAGGTGGTTCACCACTATGTACACACATCCCTCCATACGTGCTGTTTGTATGTCACCGTATACAGGTGTCAATGATGGGTCTGCACTGCGACTGCATGTCGTAGTTAGGTGCAACTATGTTACGGACATCGGCCACTGCACATGCATGGTTGCTGCATGTACAGTACAGATGTCACATGTGTCTATTGCCATGTTTGTATGCATTGCTATTGTTGGACGTGTGTTGACATACATAACACATGGACTGTGGGTATGATATTACGGGTGTCACAGGCAACCAGTACAAGGGTATGTGTCCCAGTCAACATTGCTACCCCCTGTAGTGTGAGCATTCAACAGACATGGACTCACCTTTCATTTGCGTGTGTAGCACTGATTAGGCCACTTATGCACGAGGTACATCAAAGGCTATGTATGTATGTGTTGTGTGTGCAGTCCATGCACACATCCACACAATCACATGTATGACATATCCAGACGTGTGTTCATTGGTGTACAGCAACAGTCGTGTCACAGCTGTGCAAGGGCCGTGGTATGTCTTGAGCTGACCTGTTCATGTATACTGGCATCATTGCAATGCATAACACTTGTTGGATCCCTCTTGGTACATGTGTACTCTGCACAGCTGGTGTACACCTCTGTACAGCCCAGTGGTCATGTGTCACATGGTGTTGTGGTACTGTAAGGCTGTGTAGTGCTGCACTGACATGGTGATGACTTGACAGCTACAGTGTACACTGCAGTGTGTACGTGTGCGACCTGCACCTGTGACAGCTGTGATGGCAGCTGTGTGTGTACAGGTCACTGCATGTGTGACCGCCCTGTGCGTGAGGACAGTTATACCTTACTGTGCCCTTCTGTGCGTACACTCCATCTGCATGCAAGACGGCCCTTTGCAACAGCTAAGTGTGTGAGCATGCCCAGTATGCTGTTGTGTAGATGGGCACAGAGTACAGTCCATGTACGCAGTTGTGTAGATGGACACACGGTACAGTCCAAACTGAGACCTTCCGAGTTTACACTCTGCATGCAAGACGGCCCTTTGCAACAGCTAAGTGTGTGAGCATGCCCAGTACGCCATTGTGTAGATCGACACACAGTACAGTCCAAACTGACGTATATTACCAGGTGTGCGGCCATGGCCAGTGACACCTTTTGTCGGTGATGTCCTCCTGTGCATGGGCATGGCCGTTGACATCCTGTATTGCCATAGCAGTCATCCAGGCAACGGATTTCCGTCTTCAACGTCAGGATGGATGCCTACAGAGTACACACTGGGTGACTATCTGGAAGGGTGTACTGTCTGTGGTGCGTACTGTGTCTATGTATTGTTGTTGTAGTGCTCCATACATGTATAGTTGCCCCGAGTACACCACTGCCGTGTGGTTGTATACGTCTACCGTGGGACAGTACTATGTCTAATCGTACACTCTCTATACAATCCCTGCCGGCGTCTTGGCATTTGCGGATGTTGACACGCGCCTAGAAGAATGCCTGTGGGACTGCTGTGTTTAGTGATCTCGGTAGCGTGTTCTGTAAATGCGTCATGCTGTAGTGTGATAGGGTAGTTAGGTGTAAGTTTGATTCCCAGCCCTGCCAAGTGTGTGTGTGTGTGCATGCTCCCGTCCGTCTGGGGACTCAGGTTATGCTTTTAGACGCTTCGCACCACAGATATATCCTGCTGACGTCTTTGCCTTTGCAGATGTTGACACGCACCTAGAAGAATGCCTGTGGGTCTGCTGTGTTTAGTAATCTCGGCAGCGCGTTGCGTAAATGCGTCATGCTGTAGTGTGATAGGGTAGTTAGGTGTAAGTTCGATTCCCAGCCCTGCCAAGTGTGTGTGTTTCCAGCTGCATGGCAACAGTACATTGCTTTTACAGTATTCACTCACCATAACATCTGTGCGGCGTCTTTGCCTTTGATGCCGCTGTCTACAGGCTAGACATATGCCTGTGTGATTTCCGTGATCTACTACTCACGGTTGCACGTTCTGTCACTGCGTAATGCTGTTGTGTGGTACAGTGGTTACGTTCGTGTTCTGCTCACAACCCTGCCACGTGTGTGTGTGTGTGTGTGTGTGTGTGTGTGTGTGTGTGTGTGTGTGTGTGTACATGGCTGTATCTCTATATATGTATTATATATATATATATATATATATATATATATACACACATACATACATATGTATAGCTTGGCAGACATCTATCCTTGTTGTACTCTCAATCTACTCGTACACGCCGGAGGCTTCATGTATCATGGCCTAATTTTGCTGTGTGTATGTCTATTTGTGCTGTGTGCATGGCTGTGGGTATGTCCCACTATCATCATTTGTAAAGGTGACAGCCCTATAGGTACTTCATGTAGACTGCTGTGTTATTTGACATGTCAGCACATACCTGCGGACAGTACTGAACATCCTACTGCAGTGCTTTTCATACCTTCTGTGTTATCTTGCAGTCGATAATGCTGTTTCCTCACACATGTATCTGTTTCTGATCATACCACTCCACCTCCTAGAGCAAACATCTGGACAAAGCCTTAACTGATAGTGGGACACACAGGGGCAGTATTTACATATTGCTCTTACAAATGTAGATAGCCGACACAATAAAAGGCTTTGCATTAGTATGACTTTTCTGACTGATTTGGTGTCAAACTCACATGTTTGTCATTATTTCAAGACTTCAGTTCTCAGGAATTTGCCAGAATGGTACTGATTTTACGTGGAACACACCAAACAAATGAGGCAAAACTCTGCACATTCTGCGTAAATCTGTACAGTTGCGGAGTATGTGTCTGATACAAGATATCAACTTTGACACCAATACACACTGTATGGCGGCATCACAGGCCACATGCCATTACATTTATATTGCAGGACACACCCACCCAGAGGGTTGTATTCCTCACACAGGCCAAAAGCTGCTTATCCACACTAAATAGTCTATCATGTACCGTATGTGTACGCCGGTATTTGCGCTTTCCGTCAGTGGCAGAGCTCACGTAAGAGTATGGGGGACTGGACATTGTAACGGTAACACTACATGACACCCTGAGGGACACATTTCTTTTGAGTCTATTAACCTTCCACATTGACTTTCACAGGGCATACATTGTCATTCACATTTGACGGAGTACATGCGTATGACTTGTACATGTTTTGTCATTTGTCCTGACGTCTTTCTTCTCACCTGTCCACCTAGTATCACTAGTTCTGTACATGTATTTTGGACAGGTTACCTTCATACCCCTAACCTGTACACATTATGGGTAAACGCCCTGACGTTTGACCTTTGCTCGTTACATTTGTTATAGTAATGTGCCTTTCGGGTAAATTACTGGCAAGGCATTACGAACTGTGCGGTTAGATAATAGTGACTGACATTTCTAGGTCATGATTAGTAACACTCATAACATTCGTATTCCTGGCTACGCCAGTATTCTATCAACGTTCTGACTTTGTCTGGAGTATATCTAATATAGTCCCTATTTGTATTTCATGTACTATGTCTTAGTGCAGCTGTCTTATTCTGACAGTTTGCCAGGTATGGTTACCATCTTGGTTGTACGCATGTCCATCCATGATAATCGCCTACATGACACTGATATAGGGCCCTACATATTCCCACAATGGTTTACGCAATATCCAGTGGATGGTTTGCCCCATTATTGAAAATATAGGCGTGTGCTATACCCACATCACTCCCACGGGGCAGACCTAATAAATCTCTGCCAAACACCTAGGCCCATTTCTGCATACCCATGATTCCCATACCCGACACCCCTCCACAGTACCCATTACACGTTTAATGTGAGCGGTACTAAAGTGTGGAGACACTTATATGCACTCCCCACTCTCCGGATATCAGTTCGTACGTCATACATTCTATCGACACATGCGTCATTACCCTTGCACCTGCTACTGTTGCATGTACAGCTATATCGTATTTGCTGAGGTCACTTATTTTGCATCAATGATGGTTGACACTACGTATGGATCAATTTTTGGGGTCCTGCAATGGACACCTATATGCATGTTTAAAGTGTAGAACTTGCTGGACTTTCACTTTCTGGCCAATGGTTTGGAAAGCAGTCATTTATTCACCTTTCGTGCATGTCTGTTTGTCTACCCATATTAGCTATGCCGTGGCCTATTTATGTACATATGTCATATCTACGGGACATAGGTTTGTTGTGTATACATATATACAGGTACAGTCCTCATTTCATAATTTGCTTTGGTTTACGTCTGTGGATTATGTGTCTACACATATATCTATATCCATACCATACCTTTCCACTGTTCAGATTGTCACAGAATGTACAGCTGGTTGCCTCTATCTTCATTGTGTTTTTCATAACCTTGTGTCTATCTGGCAATGTAGTGGCATTTCATTTAAGACTTACATTGGGAAATACTGGCAAGCAGTTCAGGTTACGACTGCATACCCTTCAGAGAATCCATGCTACTGACACACCCTTTATTCTATCCACTTTCTATGTTTGTTCTGGCACATATCTGGGGTTTGTCCCTATTTGTACCGGTAGTTTGCATGCCTTTGTCCAGTTTCATACTTTACGGTGTTAACAGATTTGAGCCATGTATATCTAACGTGGGGGAAACAGCATTCACTTACTATGCTGTGAGCGGATCACACACGCACAGGCGCACTTGCATTTACATGTTGTGGGTTACATCTGTTTAATAAATGTGTGCTTGCACGGCCTTTCATACTTCTGACCGTAACACTTACTTATCTGCAGTCCGGTTTACGGACTGGTGTGAAACACACGGTTCACCTTTACGTATTTAACTGTGTGTACAGCACGAAAGTACAGCTTTGTACCTACCATAAATGTAGATGCTCGAGGATCTCCATTGCTGCAGTCCTTACATATGGGTATTCCGCTGTCCACAATCGGCCCGAATACCAAAGGGCTAGAACCGGCGTCGGTCATCGGCGCCCGAGACTGACGTCAGTACGTGCCAGTACAAATGCGCATGACCGACGCCATAACCTCAGTCTTTCTTGCCTCAGACGTCAGAATGCAAAAAAAACACCACCCAAACCCCCCCCCTTTTCTTTTTAGGTTGGGGAGGAGGGAGGGAAAATTGGACTGCAGCAATGGAGATCCTCGAACATCTACATTTATGGTAGGTACAAAACTGTACTATGTTCTTCGTCTCCCATTGCTGCAGTCCTTACATATGGGTAGAATCCCAGAGCAACGGAAAAAAGGGAGGCTGGCCAACTAAATAGCATTAGGGGCTGCTAACATGCCCTGTAAGAATGCAGTGGCAAACCCAGCCCTAGACCTAGAATAAAGAGGTAAATGATAATGCTTTGTAAAGGTATGTACAGAACTCCAAGTAGCTGCCTCTAGAATGTCTTTAGTAGCTACCTCTCAAAAAGCAGTAGAGGTGGCTGTAGCCCTAGTAGAATGAGGCCTGATCCCAACTGGAACATCCTTGCCATGATGAGAGTAGCAAAAAGCAATACAATGGCCAATCCACTTGGAAATAGTCTGTTGAGACAGCCTTCCCTCGTGAAGTCAAAGCAAAGCGAAACAAATAATTGTTGAGATCTTCTGAACTCTTTGGTTCTGCTCAAATAATACCTTAACTGCCTATGTACATCCAAAGAATGCAAAAATTTTCCCCTTCATTTTGGGGGTTAGCATAAAAAGTAGGCAAATGTATAGATTGGTTCAACGCCACATTAGAAATCACTTTAGGCAGAAAAGTAGGATTAGTGCGTAAGGAAACTCTGTCATTGTGAAAAATCAGAAAAGGTTCCACTGCCATGAGGGCCTGTAATTCAGATACCCTTCTAGCAGAAGTAACAGCCAATAAAAAAGCAGTCTTCCAAGACAACAACTGCAATTCAGCTGTAGCTGCAGGTTCAAAAGGAGGCAGAGTCAGCTTTTCCAAAACAAAATTAAGATCCCAGGTAGGAGTAGGAGCCCTCCGTGGGGGTCTTATATTCTTTGCCCTCTAAGAAACTGTTTAACCAATGGATGTGAAAATAAAGGAGGGTCACAATCATAGTGAGCAGAAATAGCTGCAGCATGCACTTTTACAGAAGAGAAGGACAAACCCTTGTCCAATAAAATAGTCAAATATTGCAATGTACAACTCAAATTAGGCAATTTGACATCAAAGCCTTTAGCTGAACTCCAAAGAAAAAATCTCTTCCATTTACCAGCATAAACTTTTCGAGTACTAGGGCCTGGCTTCCAAAATAACATCCAAAACTTGTTGAGGAGCTGAAGGTCCTCCTTCTCTAAAACAGAATGTGCCAGGCTGTCAGGTGTAGGGATTGCACCCTGACATTGAGAAAATGATTGTTTTCCTGAGACAATAAGTGAGGAATCTGTGGTAATGGCCAAGGTGTTCCATGAATTAAGCTCCTCAACAGAGCGTACCAATGCTGACGAGGCCAATCCGGTGCTATAAGGATCATGCAAGGTTTGTCCCTCCTGACTTTCAACAGCACCTTTGGAAGAAGAGGCAAAGGAGGAAAAGCATACACATGAAGGTTGCTCCAACTGAAGGATAGTGCATCTATTTTCCAGGCTTTTGGATGAAATAGCCTTGTGCAAAACAGTGGCAGTTGGAAATTCAGAGGAGAAGCGAACAGATCTATGTCTGGAGTTCCCCAAGCCATGGTCAACTGAAGAAATACCCGAGGGTCCAATTTCCATTCGTGAGGATCCACAATCTGTCTGCTCAGAACATCTGCTAAAGAATTTTGTGCTCCTGGCAGAAACTGTGCTCAAGAGTGATGTGCAGATTCAAAGCAGTTTCCCATAACAGCATTGCTTGTCTGCAAAGAGGGTAAGAATGAGTTCCCCTTGCTTGTTGATGTACCACATGACAGTTGTGTTGTCTGTTGAATCAACACCAGTCCTGGTTGAAGTAGGCTCTTGAATCCTTCCAAAGCAAATTGAACTGCCAGCATCTCTTTCATGTTGATATGCAAGTGAAGTAGCTCTGGGGCCAAAGGTCTTGAATCCATTTTCCTCTGAAATGAGCTCCCCAGGCTGACTCGAGGCGTCTGTCGTCAATATCTGACTTGCCTCTGGTTGGGTCACAGAGAGCCCCTTGTTTAGGTGACATTCCTGAGACCACCACAGAAATTCTTTCTGAATGCAAGGTAGAATCCGAATGACAGTGTCCAAATCGTGGCTGTGTTGAGTCCAAGCGCTTTTGAGATACCATTGTAGCTTCCTCATATGCAGTTTGGCATTGGGAAGTACTAGAATGCAAGATGCCATGAACCCCAAGGCTTGAAGGACTGTCCTTGCAGTCAGCCTGGACATTACTGATAGCTGTTGGAAGTATAGGTGAAGATTTCTTTGTTTGTCCGGGGTAAGAAATGCCATCTGAGCAGCTGTATTCAGTCTTACACCCAGAAAACACATCTCTTGTGAGGGTACTAGACTGGACTTTATTTCGTTCACAGAATACCCTAGGCATCTTAAAACTGTCATTACATACTGCAGATGTTGAAGAAGTTCGTGCTTGCCTTGAGCCAGAATCAGTCGTCCAGATAAGGATAAATTTGAATTCCTGTTAGTCTGAGAAAAGCTATTACTGGAGCCAGGACTTTTGTGAATACCCTGGGCACAGTAGACAAGCCAAAGGGCAATGCAGAGAACTGATAATGCAAATTCCCATTCCGAAATCTCAGGAATTTCCTGCAACTGGGCCTGATAGGAATGTGAAGATAGGCCTCTGAGATCCAGAGTCACCATCCAGTGATCTTTGCCGAGCATAGGTAACAGCTGTTGCAGTGTTAACATCTTGAATTTTGGAATTTCCAGAAAGGTGTTTAGAATGGACAAATCCAGAATTGGTCTCCAAGTATTTCCTTTCTTTGGCACCAAGAAAAGACGGGAATAAAATCCTGTGCCTCTTTCTGCAGAAGGTACTTCCTGTATTGCTCCCAACTGAAGCAGAGAAGAAATTTGTGTCTGTGCTTCCAGTCTTTGCTGATGAGGCACATCCGGCATACCTTTGAAAGGAGGGAATGTGTGAAAATAAAATTTGTAGCCTCGATTTATTATGTCCAATACCCATTTGTCTTGGGTAACCAAATGCCAATTCCTTTTGAAAAGTCCCAGTTTTCCTCCTAGAGGAGCTGCCAGCAAGGCAGAGTCCGGCAGCTGAAGACACTGGTCATTGGGTCTGTTTCCGAAAGGACTGACCCTGCCCTCCCCAGCAGAAGGGGTAGAAGAACTCAAAGACCTAGAAGTAACAGGGCCCTGAGAGGAAGCCCTACCTCTACCTCGCCTCGACCTGCCCCTAGATTGATAATCCAAGAGGAAAGACCATCCCTTAGCAGGCCAATTCCTACTGAACTTAGGGGGCTGAACCTGTAAAAAGTCCTTAACTGTCTGCATAGACTTAGCTTTTTCCTCCATTTTTTTCAAAACTGATTCTACTGGAGGACCAAAAAGAACATCAGATTGTAAAGGAGCATCCATAATTCGAGCCTTAACATGCTCTGACAAGGTCTGATCTTTAAGCCAGGCATGCCTGCGGACAACTGAACTAGTAGCAGCCACCCTGGAAGAAGCCTGTAAAGCATCAAAACCACACTGCAAAGAATGCATACCAACTTGGTCTGAAGCATGCACTAAATCCTGAAGCTCCTTACATTCAATACCTTCAGCTAAAGCATCTACTTTACATTTCAATTGGCCCAGCAAATAATTTTGATACCTGAGCATATGAAACTGGCAATTTAAAGCTCTCATAGCCAAAGTAGAAGAGGTATACAGTTTTTTACCCCACCTATCCAGGGCCCTAGCATCCTTGTCCAGAGGAACTGGATTCCTAACCACAGAAGCCCTAACACCTTTGGGGCCTTGAGTAATAGTTTCTGGATCAGCCCTAGGACTCTTATACAAGTACTTGTGAGCTTCCGGAAAGTACAGTTTTGTACCTACCATAAATGTAGATGTCCGAACTGGATAGCATCTGCAGTCATAACAACTGGGTTGTCCTGTCGTCAGGCAGCCCTTCAGTCGGCCGGATTCCAAAGTCCGGGTCCGGCTTCGGCTGATGTCGCACTTCACCCGACGTCATCTCTGTTGGTCTTCGGGTATAAAAGCATCAGCCGACGCCATTTTCCTCAGTGTTTCTTGCCCCAGATGCCAGTAGCCCTCTTGAAGGCTAAAATTTGGATAGATGCCAATGTTTCCAAAAAGAGAGAGGTAAACACAAAAATAAGCATGTATGTACATATATACAAACAAATACACCATAAAAGACTCCCCCCCACCAGCTAGCTATTAGGAGGGTAAACACCCTAGGAGTACCACAGAGGGGAAGGAGGGAGGGTAATCCTGACTGCAGATGCTATCCAGTTCGGACATCTACATTTATGGTAGGTACAAAACTGTACTATGTCCTTCATGGATGCATCTGCAGTCATAACAACTGGGTAGAATACCATAGCCAACTAGGGAGGAGGATAAAAGTAGATTATGGTGTGTTTAGGATCTCTTGCAGTACAGCAGTGGCAAACCCTGCTCGGGATCTGGAATATAGAGGCAAATTATAATGCTTGGCAAATGTATGCACGGAGGTCCAAGTAGCCGCCTCAATAATGTCTTTGGTTGCCACTCCTCGTAAGAAGGCTGTGGTAGTGGCTGTTGCCCTTGTAGAATGAGGTCTTATGTTCTGTGGAATTGGTTTTCCATGGAAGGAGTAACAGAATCGTATGCAATTTCCTATCCATTTGGAGATTGTCTGTTTGGAAATAGCTTTTCCTTCCCTTCCTGTTGCATAGGCTACAAAAAGTTGGTCAGTCTTTCTGCTATTTTTTGTTCTGTCCAAGTAGTAGCGTAGCTGTCTATGTACATCCAAGGTATGCAGTATTCTTTCCCCTCTGTTTTGTGGGTTGGGAAAGAAGGTAGGTAGGTGGATTGCCTGGTTTAAAGACACTCTGGATACCACCTTAGGCATAAATGTAGGATTAGTCCTCATGGACACTCTATCTTGGTGGAAGATGAAGGGTTGCACTGCCATTAAGGCCTGTAGTTCTGAAACCCTCCTTGCTGAAGTAATTGCCAGTAGGAAAGCAGTTTTCCATGACAGGTGTTGTAGGTCTGCTGTTGCTGCTGGTTCAAAGGGTGATAGTGTCAACTTTTCTAGCACAAAGTTTAAGTCCCAAGCTGGTAATGGTGGTTTCCTTGGAGGTTTTACATTCTTGATTCCTCTGAGGAACTGCCTGAGCAAAGGGTGCGAAAAAACAGGTGGATCAAAGCTGTATTCTGCTGAAATAGCTGATGCATGTATCTTGATGGAGGAGTAGGACAGGCCTGAATGAAGAAGTTCGGCCAGATACTCCAGAATGTTAGGCATATCTGTTTGACACATCTTTTCCTCTTTCCGTACTCCAAATGACAAACCTTTTCCATTTTCCAGCATAGTTCCTTCTTGTTGAAGGTCTGCGTGCTTCAAGAATAATGTCTTTAACTCTTTGGGAAAGTTCTGGATTAGCTGCTGCTATGTGATGTTCCATGCAGTCAGTTGCAGCGTTTTAGGTTTGGATGTATGATGCTGTAGTTGTTCTGAGTTAACATCAAAGGCATCAGGAGTATTGGCCACATATTGTTCCGAGACATGCTCCTCAGCAGTGGGTACCAGTGTTGTCTTGGCCAGTTTGGAGCTATCAGGATTATCCTTGGACGTTCTTCCTTGATTTTTAGTAGTACTTTGTGTATCAAGGGAAGAGGTGGGAATGCATATGCTGTTAGGCCTTTCCAGCTGAAGGAGAGCGAATCCACTTTCCATGCTAGTGGGTGGAATGTCCTTGTGCAGAACTTTTTGAGCTGGTGATTGAGAGGGGAAGCGAATAGATCTATCCGAGTCATTCCCCATTTCTTTGAGATGGTCTTGAAGATGTCCGGGTGCAGCTTCCATTCGTGGGCATCCGATGTGGTTCTGCTTAATATGTCTGCTAGAGTATTTTCGTTTCCCGGTACAAATATTGCCTGTAACTGGATGTTGTAGCTGAGTGCCAGGGTCCACAGCTCCAAAGTCATTCTGCATAGGGGGTATGAATGAGTGCCTCCCTGTTTGTTGATGTACCACATGACTGTGGTGTTGTCTGTCCTTATCAACTGGCCCTCTTGGAGAAATGGTTTGAACTTTTGGATTGCCAGTTTTACTGCCAGCATTTCTTTTAGGTTGATGTGCAAGTGAAGTTGATCCTGTGTCCACAATCCTTGCACGCATTTGTCCAGCATGTGGGCTCCCCATCCTAGGTCTGAAGCGTCTGTTGTGATGGTCTGGCTTGCTTGACATCTGCGAAAGGGTAGGCCTGGGTTTGACTGACATGCCTGAGCCCACCATAGGAACTCCTGCTTTAAGCATGAAATTAGTGGGATTTCTGTTTCTAGGCTGTGTCTGTGTTGGGACCATAAATTCTTTAGGTACCACTGTAGTTTTCTCATATGTAGTCTGGCAAATGGGACCAAGATTATGCATGATGCCATGAAGCCCAAAGGCCTGCAGTACTTTTCTTGCTGTTAACTTGTTCAGTTTTGTTAGTGCCAAGAAGTAAAGAGGGAGTTCTTTTTGTTTTTCTGTAGTCAGGAATGCCATTTGTTTTACTGTGTCCAATTCCGCCCAAGAATGTCCTTGTTTGGGATGGTATCAGCCTTGACTTTTGTAAATTGACTGTGTATCCCAGTGCTTGTAGCAAGTAAATGACCCTTTGTAAATCTGTTGTCAGCTTGCTTTTGTTGTCCCCTTGTAGCAGGCAGTCGTCCAGGTATGGGTAAATTTGAATTCCCTGTAGTCTGCAATGGGCGATTACTGATGCCAGGCATTTTGTGAATACTCTGGGCAGTAGATAAGCCAAAGGGCAATGCTGAGAATTGATAGTGCTCTGATCCTGCAAGAAATCTGAGGTATCTTCTGCAGATTGGTCGAATCGGGGCGTGCAGGTATGCCTCCTTGAGATCTAGAGTTACCAGCCAAGACTCCTTGCCCAGCATGGGAAGAAGTTGCTGTAGGGTCAGCATTTTGAATTTTGGGACAATGATGTATGTATTTAAGGTGGACAGGTCGAGAATTGGTCTCCAACTTTTTCCTTTCTTGGAACTAGGAATAGTCTGGAGTAGAACCCCTTTCCTTGCTCTGCTGTTGGCACTCTTTCCACAGCTCTCATGTTTGCTAACTCCATTATCTGTTGTAGTACCTCTGTTTTTGATTTGGAGGTAGATTTGGCATTCCTCTTTTGACTGGTAAAGTGTGGAAGTGAAACCGGTAACCTTGATCTATGGTTTGTAAAATCCACTTGTCTTTTGTTATGTAGTGCCAGTTCTTTGAAAATAAGGTTAACTTTCCGCCTAGAGGAGCTGCTATTTGTTCCCTGGTAGGCGGATTTAGGGTTAAGTCACTGTGGTTGTGCTGATGTAGTGGCAGTGGTTGTGTCTGTGCCTCTGTTGTTACCTTGCCACTGTCGTCCTCTGTAGGCACCTCCTCTGGATTGGTTTCTGCCTCTGGAGCGTCTATTCCTGCCCTTTGAAATTTTGTGGAGTCAGGAAAGGACCAATTTTTGGCAGGCCAGTTCCTGCTAAACCTTGGGGTTGAACCTGCAAGAAATCTTTAACCGTTTGAACAGATTTTGCCTTTTCTTCCATTTTCTTCATAACCTGCTGGGCAGGTGTACCAAACAAACTTGTCTTATCCATAGGAGCATCTAGCAACTTAGCTTTAACATGATCCGGTAAAGCTTGCTCCTTTAGCCATGCATGCCTTCTTATCACTGTGCCAGTCATGGCTGATCTAAATGGAGCCTCCAGTGCATCATAGCCACATTTTAAGGAATGGTTGCTAACCTGTTGTATGTTATTTACCATTTCTAATACATATTTCTTATCAAGAGATTCATCAGTGGTTAGATTTTTAGTTAACTGATCAAGCATAAACTCTTGGTATTGTATCATGTGAAACAAAGTTTAAAGCTCTAGCTGAGAGAGTAGCTGAAGTGTAGACCTTTTTACCCCATCTGTCTAATGACCTTGCTTCCCTTTCAGAAGGAATAGGGTTTTTAGCTATGGTCGCGGCTACTGCCTTGGGACCCTGGGATATAGTTTCGGAGTCTGCAAGTGGGGCCTTGTAAAGGTGGTGATGAGTATCTGGCACCCTGTAAAATCTGTCTGGTTTGGCAGGGGCTGGGGGTAAAGAATCTGGAGCGGAGCAGACATCATTGAAAGCATCATCCACCACAGAGAGAACAGGAGGTATAGCTAAGGGCCTGTGCTGTGGGAGGTGCAGAAAGGTCCTAAGTCTTTTCTGGAGTCTGAAAAATCCTGTTGCTGCCATTGGAACTGCTCTCGCATGGCATGTAAGGTTTCCCCAAAGGAGAATTCTTCTGGTGGGGAAGCAGCTGGAATGGATTCTTCAGCATCGGAATCTTCAAAATTGGAGAAAGGAGCCTCTGGCTGGTCAGTTATGTCTGATTCGTCAGCAGAATCATCAGAGGACACTGGCTCAGGGGCTCTGCCCTAGGTCTCTTCTCTGGGGCTGAGAGGCCCTGTCTGGGTGAGATTGAGATCCTCTAATTAATGAAATTAAATCTTCTGCCAAAGTAAGCATTTGAGAACTAGAAGAGGGCCTGGTTGTGGGGGTTTAACAGGCACTGTCTTAGTAGTCTTGGCTGCTTTAGCCCTGGCGAAGGCCTTAATGGACATGGCTGCTGGAGGCCTAGCAGCACCACGTGCTGGGGTAGAGACATCCAAGGGAATGGTGTCTGATAAGTCAGTGGCAACCACCGTAGTGGATAAAATTTCTGAGGCCGATTCAAGAGTGGTAGCAGGGGCCTCAGTTGTAGAGATAGGTTCAGCTGTACTTTGATCAGTTTTCTCGGTTTCGGCCGAAACCGAGACACTCAGCGTTTGCTTAACCATGGTTTCGGCGAAACCGCGGACCGCGAGTGTCTGTCTTTATCTTTGCGTTTTGGCAGATTGGGTAGTCGGAGGATCCGGCGGCATAATGTACGCAAAATCAGAACCGAAAAACTGTTCTGCAAACTCCGACCGGCGCCTAAGCGTTCGTCGGTTGAAAGAAGCACAGGCCGAACAGGCTGCTACGTCGTGGGCTGGGCCTAAACAAGGCAGACAATAAGAGTGGAAATCTTTATGAGGTATTTGTTTCCCACAGGTTAAACAATTATTAACTTTTTCTGACATCGGCTGAGGCAAGAAAGAGTCCCCAGCGGGTACTTAGCTTTAGAAGTCTTCAAGTAGTATTCGGTGAAGTAATCTCTGGATCCGACCGACCGGCACTTGCGAACAGCTTCTGCTTCGGGCGCCACGCGGCAAGAAAGACTGGGGAAAATGGCGTCGGCTGATGCTTTTATACCCGAAGACCAACAGAGATGGCGTCGGGTGAAGTGCGACATCAGCCGAAGCCGGACCCGGACTTTGGAATCCGGCCGACTGAAGGGCTGCCTGACGACAGGACAACCCAGTTGTTATGACTGCAGATGCATCCATGAAGGACATCCCTGTAGTATCTATCTGGTTTAACCGGGGCAGGAGGCAGAGAATCTGGGTTAAGGGCAGCCTCAGAAAATACATCCTGAACAACATCCAGTACAGGGGGAATAGCCAAGGGCCTATGCTGAGGCAAAAACAAGAATTCTCTTAGCCTTTTACGAGAATCAGAATAATCCTGGCCCTCCCATTTGAAATGTTCCCTCATAGAATGCAAAGTCTCAGAGAAAGAAAAATCTTCTGGAGGGGACGCAGAGGGAGTAGTGTCCTCAGCCTCCGAATCAGAATAGGGAGGGAAATCCTAAAGTTCTTCTACAGAGGAATTTGACTCATTGGAAGACTGAACCAAACCCTCCAACTCTGTCTCTACCCTGGGCCTCTTCGCAGGGGGGGGCATAGAACCCCTAATTAAAGTAATCAAATCTTCAGCCATCTTTAACATGTGCCTCCTAGGAGCTGGACCCTGGGGACTAGCACCAGCAGGGGCAGACTTAGACTTAGAATGGGCTTTGCTTTGAGAAGGAGGAGGTCTAACTACCCTATGAGGGGAGGGAACCACTGACATCAGAGAAGCACCCTCAGCCTGGCCTAACACAGGAGAAGCCACTTCCTGTAGTAACAAAGGCTCCCCTTGAGACTCAGGTAAACTTTCAGAAGGAGCCGCTGAAGTAGCCAGTGGTTCTACAGAACCGGCGTCCAGAGTGGACGACTCATCCTGTTTGGACCGCAAAGACTTTTCTTTGCGTTTCTTAGAAGAACCAGTCATCGGAGAATCTGACGGCATGTTGCAATTACAACGTTTACCAAACACCAGCCTAGCACAGTCCAACCGACGTTTAATAGTACGCTTGTTAAAAGTAGCACAAAAGCGACACCCAACAATGTCGTGCTCAGGCCCCAAACAAGGAATGCAGAAGTGAATGGTAATCCCTATGAGGAATCTGTTTCCCACAAGAAATACAGTTATTAACTTTTTCTGACATCCGTCAATACTGAGGCAAGAAAAAGACAAAAGTGTCCCCAACGGGGTACTTAGCCCAACTTGGTCTCCGGTCTGAAACTCGAAAATCGACAATTCCAGAACGCCGAACGGCACTTGCAAATGCTGCTTCTGCTTAGGACCACGCGGCAAGAAAGACCGAGGTTATGGCGTCGGTCATGCGCATTTGTACTGGCACGTACTGACGTCAGTCTCGGGCGCCGATGACCGACGCTGGTTCTAGCCCTTTGGTATTCGGGCCGATTGTGGACAGCGGAATACCCATATGTAAGGACTGCAGCAATGGGAGACGAAGAACATCGCATTCATTACACTTTACAGGGATATCTGCAGTGGTCGTAGGTCAACAGGGACTGCATTCACATTGGACGGATGCCGGAAACAGTATTCTGTTGCTGTTCTGCCTCATTGACATGCATACCCATAGTACTTAGCTACATCAACATACGCCTCACCGCACCGCTTCACTTACAACACAGGCATCCATTCCCCTGCTGTGGGAAACGCGGTACTACATATTACACATTCCGTATTGCCTACTGCTGTGGACCCCAGCTGCATTGTTAATCACTCCGAGGATATGCAGAACACCAGGGCATATAGTCGTATCACATACACGTTTCTGATTGTCAGGGTGTTCATGTAGTGATCTGGGTATGGGCTTGTCCGCCTGGTGAACGGAACTTCCCTGGCCGAGTTCAAATGTCAGATGAAGCATGTGGGCAGGGAGCATCTCCCTATTATGAACATTTTACCTGTATTTATAGACACATGTGTTTGGCACCTATCAGGAGCTTATTCTGTTGGCTGTACATATTATGGGTGGGGTTGTTACAGTCCATACTCCACGGTGGGGGGGGGGGTCCCATTCAGATTTGACTATTACCTGTATTCATTCATATGGTGGATTATTTTGTTGGACATGTTGTGACTACAGGTATGCAGTTGTACATTACACAAATGTCATGGCTTGTTACTGTACATATGTACGGACCATACCTCTCGACCTCTTTGAGCAACAAATCTGCGCAAACCCTACATGATGGGGAGAGTAAGAGGAACACATTTTATCTAGTTTCCTTACAAGCTTATAACGTTGACAGAATACTAGGTTTTGCATTGTCATGACACTTCTGCGGGATGTGGAGTGCTATACTTAATGCTCATTATTTCGTGACGTCAATCCACACCTATTTACCAGACAGACGCAGGTTGTCGGAGGCACACAACACTATGAGCCAACACTCTGGTCATTCTGCGAATATCTGGACAGTTGAGTGATACAGTACAAACCTCTGTAATACGCTGTTGTGTTCTGGCACAGCAGTAGCTTGGCATTAGGGACAGATGTCGGGACGTGCTGGCAGACAGCGGAGTTTCAGACTTCATACTCCGGATATTAATGCCATTGTGCAAACTGTCATTCTATGATAGATCTAAGTTTATCCATCCACATGGATATATTCCTGCTTGCACCTGTTATACATTCTACGGATCTCACTCCCCTGAGCTCTCCATACTCCTGCTTCTCTCTACCTTCCAGCTTAACCAGACTTAGCTGACACTCACCTGACTCCCAGTATGTCATTGTTGTGCATTTCTGTATTACCACTACAAACTCTGGATTTGCACTGTCTTATTATGCACAGGTTATGCATGTGTATTTCTTGACTGTATGCCCTTTACTCTTGTATTTTACCTTTAACATTATGTAGCATTTATTTCCTTGTATTGCTTGTGGAACTTTTCTACCCGGGCCTCCGCTGTTACTGGGCACTTCTTCACCCAGTGGACTTCACGGGTACTCAGACTGCACATACATGAATAACTTCTAACAGCTATCTTTGCATATTGTACCTGCTGTTGTACCTTTGTCTCACTTGTAGTCACGGCTCTGTCCAGATATCTAGCTCACACAGGTTGTCAGGTATAGTCGGTCACGCCGGCACACACTAGGTATCCCCCCTCACACTTCATCAGGGTGCTCCTGTTAATGTCGGGTGTCTTTCCTCACCCTTCTGCCGTTTGCCACTATGCGAGTGCGCGATATATTCTCCCGCATATTTGTGTGGGGACACGTGCATCACGGGAAGGTGATTTATCCTGGGTACTGGGTTATGCATGACCACTCCGGTCTGGACAGTGTCTTGGACCTGTACTTCACGTTCTGACTTGTGTCCAGATATGTACAGGATTGGACATCTTGTCGTCATACCCATTCTACTATTTACACAGGTTACTTATCCCGTAAGGGATATTCCAGAAATTGGACCATTCCACACAGAAACGATATTGAAATGTATTCTGGCTTTATGAAAATGTGCAGGGGGTTTAACATGCAGGGAATACATGGTTTGCTATCCTGACACTGCCTAGGGTGACAGTACCTACTACATATGCGTAGGGGTCGGTATGTGTAGCTGTGTCTGCAACGGACCAATGGGCCACGTACGGGTGGATTTGGTGGACGTTCTGTTATGGGGCTGGGTTGTGTGATGTGGAGGGTATGCTGGGTAGCCCATTATGCAGCCAGGTGTGTTGCATTTGTTATGGCCAGTTCCATCAGGACCAACTTGTGGGTATGTGACTGTGACATATCTATTCATTTTGATCGCACATTTACATGGTACATATGTTTGTGGGATTGTGTTCTACACTATGGCCTGTCTGCTTATCCTGCAGCTGTTTCTCCATGTGTTTGTGTTTATGTCCACTTCACCCGCTGCCCCCTCCTATACCTCTGGTTCACCTTTTCTGCATACGACACAGTATCGCCTTTGCGGGTTTTACCATTACCCATCCACCCCTCACATGCAAATTACTCACATCCAATAGCTCACTACTTTTGTTGTTGGGCCATGACACGGCCAGAGTAGCACATTGACTGCCCTACAGGTGTCTGGTACCTTTATGGTTGTGTTGACTACCCTGCCATGCTTGCTTCCCACGTGCTATACCTCACACACACAGGTACACGCCCATACTTCACTTTCGTTACTTAGTTGGTATACCCGGGTTCTACCCGTTCGGCTGTGTCACATACTAGTTTAGCTTCTACCGAAGACTCCCGGGATTTGCAGACCTGTTGTACTCCATTGGGGGGATGGCACCTTTTCCAATGTCCATGCTATTCCTTCCACATATCCGACTGTTGTGCACAATGCCTCCCCACAGTCTACGGCACTGTTTCCACCTTTTCAATTGGCCACAATGTAACATTTGCAGTGGACACAACACATTTTCCACGCCGACACATACCCACGGTCAGTTCGGCAGATAGAACTTACAACTCTTGCCTATATCTAAGCTTTAATCTTGTAGCATTTCAGTGGCTTATTCTTTTTCTTATGACATTTATGTAATATACGTGTGGAGAACAACTGTTTAATGCCACTATTACATGACGTCTGAGGGATAATTATGTCCTATAATCTCTGCACATTTGCCATGTTTACATGCTTGTGTCAGGACACATCTGGCTGCAGCGGTACTGTCGCTCGCAAAGTGGGACAGGTGGTATTCTTAGTCGATGGTACGGATCATACTGTTCCTTTTGGCCTACATGTGTCCTTATTGTTGTAGCTGTTTCTATGCTCCTGATTAGTTTACATGTGTATTCTATTCCCTATCACAATTGTTATGTGGGATACAGACATACCTTTTTTATGTGACTATTACATCCCTTGTGGGATAGGATTCGGACATACAGTCACTACATATATCTACATTTCTCCTTGTGTATTTTGTTATGGACACATCTGCACAGCTATGTACCCTCCCTCACATTATGGGTCAGCTGGTGACCCTCTCCATTGGGCTGGACGTACCTCCTGGCGGCGCCCTAGCATATATGTTTCACTTCCACATGGTATAGCTATAAACACTACATTGGACCACGGGCACGTGGTTTTTCTGTCAAGGGTAGGGAGCTGTTATTCCCTGCCGTGCATTTGTGTTTGCTTCTTCATTTTCTGTTCGCAGGGACCATCTTGCATGCTTTGTATACGTTTCAGTCTCCACGGACACTGATAGGTGCGAGTATTACTGCATGCGGACTATACTATTCAGCAGTTTAGGTTGCTCATCGACGGCCGATATTGACACGCCTCCCTCCGCAACTTCGGTACGCCCCATGCGCACGTTTCCTATGCACGTGGCTGTGGCGGCTGCACGCCTTCATTAATATGCATATGGCACTACTACTCCATATATACGCCGCACGGCCGGCACAAGCCTTACACCGGCCTTGCGCCGAGCTTCATGAATCCGGGGGCTTGTCTTTTTTCCTGTTCTGGTACTGTCTGAATGGCCCCCATATTCATTGGGGACATAACCCGTTTCTGTAACTCTGCCCATTGATTTTTTGGCAGATCTGGCCAACCATTTGCCATTGGCAGAGTGTGGAAATGGAATCTGTATCCCTGTGATATGATGTTTAGTACCCACTTGTCCTGGGTTATTAACTTTCAATTTTGAGCAAAAAGTGCTAATTTTCCCCCTATGGGTACTGCCAAAAGATAAGTGCTTGGTGTAGGCAGAGGGAAGTCGTTGGGATTGCTTTCTGTAGGTTTGCGCTTTATCTCCTCCAGATTTGGAGGTGGATGCGCCCCATTGCTTTGACCTGTATGAGTCTTGCGCCTGGTATCCGGAACCCTTAGGACATTTGGAGTTGCCCCTTTGAGCTCTGCCGGACACTGGAAAGGACCAATTTTTTGTAGGCTAGTGTCTACTGAATCTTGGTGGCTGCACTTGTAAAACGTCTTTAACAGTTTGCATAGACTTAGCTTTGCTGTCTTCCATTTTCTTTAAAACCTCTTCTACCTTAATACCAAACAGAGAGCCATGCTGTAAAGGTGCACCTAGCAATTTAGCTTTAACATGATCAGGCAAATTTTGTTCCTTCAACCAGGCATGCCTTCTAATCACAGATCCAGTAACTGCGGCCCTGCAGGAGGCCTCTAAAGAATCAAAACCACATTGCAAAGTATGCTTTACCACTTGTTCAGCTGCATGCAATAATTCCTGCAATTCTTTATTTTCTGCACATAGGTTGGTACTAGGCTAATCAGTCCTATGGCCTACACAAGCCTAGCCATAACAATTCCCTGGCTATTTCTTCCCACACTATTTACTTCCCTGGACCCCTGTCTAGCAGGCTGACTGACGTGATCCCCGGGGTGAATTTCCTTTCTCCCATCCAATCAACAAGGTTCCTTTTGAAGAGGGCCAAAGAGGCACTCTGCTTGACATGTATGGGCAATCCATTCCAGAGTCTGGGGAGTCTCTGGGTCAGGAACCTCTCTCTCCAGCATGTTTTGTTTATTGTGATGACAAGGTTTAGATCCGTGCAGCGTGTGGCTCTGAGGGATTGGGATTTCTTTAAGTGTAGCATGTCCAACAGCTCTGGGTTTGACATGGCCTTGTATGTTAAGCAGAGATCGCCTCTGAGTAGACGATATGCGACAGAGTATAGCTGGAGTTTAAGGCAGTCAGCGTAGGGCATCGGCTTTAGGCCTGTGATTCTTTTAGTGAGGTATTTCTGCGGCCTTTTCAGTTGTTGCAGATGTCTTGAGAGGTACATACCAAATGGGGCGTTGTATTCTATAATGGGTCTAATGATGGATGAGTACAGTGGGACAATGACCTCCTTTTTTCTGGATGAAAAGCCCTTAGTGATGAGATGTGCCACATAGAAGGATTTTCCTGACTGTTGTGGCGATATGGTTATCGAAGGTGAGACCATTGTCCACCTGTGTCCCTAAGTCTCTTATCACACTTTCGGTGTTTAGTGTACTGCCACCTATATGCTAATTCACGGACACATGTTTTTTCCCAAAGGGGATAGCTATACATTTCTTGGCACTGAGCTTGAGCCCATGGCTCTGGCACCAAGTATCTGTTTCTGTAAGGCCCTTTTGTAGATTATCCACATCATTTGGGGATTCAATAATGGCTCCCAGTTTGCAGTCATCTGCGAACTTTGTTAGCCAGAGTCCCTTAGAGCTGGCCTGTACTTCAGAGAAGTAGATACCAAACAAGAGTGGTCCCAGGACTTGAACCCTGAGGTACTCCACTTGTCACTTGTCTGGAGCTGGATTTGGAGTCTGCTACTTTTACAGTGTGGGTTCTATCAGTAAGCCAGTTAGCAACCCATTGGGTGACATAGGGATTAATGCCCAGCTTAGTAAGTTTATCTATGATTCCGGAGTGGGGGATGGTGTCAAAGGCCTTGTCAAGGTCTAGATATGCTGTGTGGACCACCTTACCCTTGTCCATGACTCTGGAGAATGACTTCAGGTTCAGGAGATAAGATCGGCCCCAAACTCAAACTGGGTGGGGTCCAGTGTTTGAAGGTTGCCAATGTCTTTGTTTATAAGTTCCATGATAATATGCTCCATGGCCTTGCAAATAAGGCTCGTCAGACTGATGGGGGCGGTAGTTTCCAGGATCCAAGGTGGATCCCCCCTTGTGGAGTGGGATAACTGTAGCTCTGCGCCACTCAGTGGGCACGAAACCTGAGGTGAGGCTATGATTAAACATGACACTTAGGTGAGGTGCCAGTTCATATTGTAGTTCAAGCAGTACACAGCCCGGGATGTCATCTGTTCCCCTGGATGCTGTATTCTTAGCTTTGGAGAGTGCGTTTTTTACCTGTGTGGCCGTTATTACTGGAATTTGGCAATCGTTCGGTATTGAGATGGGCCATTTAGGGGGTGAGAGGGGGGTGAAGTTGGCAATGATTCGATCTGCCAGGATATTGGCAATATCCTTGGGATCAGTATATTTAATGCCATTCTGTTTTAGCTCAGAGCAGATCTGAGCATTGCCATTTAGATTCTTGACAAAGTTATAGAATGCCTTGTGGTTGTCTTTGGAATCCTTGGCAATTTTATTTTTGTAACTAGCTTTGGAGGATTTTATGAGGGATCTCAGTTTCTTACTGAGGCTGGTAAGGGAGTTTTTTGCATCCTGGGATTTTCCTCTTTTCTGCAACAGTTTCTTCCTTATGGCAGGGGACCACCAGATTTGCTTCCTTTTTCTGGATGAGAGCCATCTTGGTTCTATTTGGGATGGCACTATTCATGCATGAGTGGATGTGCTCGTACAGTGCCTTAGTGTAGGATTCAGCAGTTGAACTTTCAGTTCCCATCTGCATGGGTGTCATGAAGTTTGTCACTTCTGACTTGAGTAGCATGAAGTTGGCTTTGGAGACGTTTTTTTATGGAGGTTTCCTTACTGGGGGTGGAGGTGGGATGTGGATGTTAAGGGTGATTAGCTTATGGTCAGAGCTGACTAACGAGGGGGTGGACCATAGGAGTGGAGCATCGATTTCCCATGTTGGTAATGACCAGGTCTAGGATATTGGAGCCCCTGGTGGGACTGTAGATTAGTTGATCCAGAGCATTGGAATTCACGAATGCCAAGAACCGTTGGGCAAAGGTGTTGGTACATGAGTAGTTTTCCCAGTCAATGGCAGGGTAGTTAAAATCACCCAGTATTAGGGTGTTTGGTTCTATCTTAATATTTTCCAGTATGTTTAGAAAAGTGTATTGAGAATCTTGGGGTATGGTGGGGGATCTGTAGCAAGCTACAATTTGGATTGCAGTCTTACCTAGTGTTAGTTACACCTGGAGAATTTCAGACGCACTGTGTTGGGCAACTAGCCTGGTGGTGTGAATATCCTTGGTGAATATTGACACTCCTCCACCTTTAGTGTTTCGGTCCTGGTTTGGTGGCCGAAAAGTGTGGTAAGAGTTGTAAGCCTGGTACTGCAGGGGTGCTCTCTGGAGCCTTAAACCAGGTCTCAGTTACTGCACAGATATTGATATTCTCCATTTTTAGGAGTGCCTCGAGAGTGCATCTTGAGGTTTAGACTTCTAGCACTGAGTAGCATTACCTTCAGATTTTGCATGCTTGAACCTGTAACGGTGGTGGTTTTGTCCTTTGAACTTTGCCTAATAAAGGTACTATAGGGGTGGCAGGAGCCTTAGCCAGTAACCTGAATCCCAGGGGTGACCGGTGCAGACCATCTCTGACAAAGCATTGTGGTCTGTCGATCATGCCGTCCCAGGCAGACAGATACTGGATCCCCTTTGAATGACACCAGAAGCTTAGCCAATTGTTGAAGTCAATCATTTTGTCCTTATATTGTGGTATCATTCTTGTCGAAGGCAGGATGCTACTCAGGGCTAGGGTCATACCTGCCTGGGCCACATGATCCGAGAGCTCTTCCATGTCTCTTCATGTAGTCCAGGAGTGCGTCTCAAGTCATTCACTCCAACATGGACAATGACAGAGTCATATTTGTACTTGTTGTGGAGTGACTTGAGTGCATGCGTTATGTGGCGGATCCTGGCAACAGACAGGCAGCTGACTGTAATTTTCACATTGTTCAACCTGGTGAGAGGGACATCAGTGTGCTGGACTATAGTCCCCTATGACTAAAGTGTTAGGTACATTGTCTTGCCTTAGTTGCTGGGTGGCATACTGGTGTTGTGAACTATGTGACACTTCGGTTGTGATTGGTGTTTGCTTGCGTTTCAGCTTCAGATGTCCTTTGTGCTTGGGCAGGTTACAGTTAAGGGCCTCTGCATATGTGGATTTAGTGTTGCTATATGTGGGTGTTGGTGGTGTGGGTTTAGAAGGGCTATGTCTTGCTTGAGGTGTAGTGTGGGTGTTAACCTTCTCCTCTTGACTGTCTAGCACAATCTTGGGTGGAGGGAGCTTTGCTTCCATTTTGGCTATGTAAGTGCATCTCTCACAGGTTGTAGTATTGGGTGGTAGGAGAAGAGGGTTGTCTGTGTACATGAGGCAATTGCTGCATTACCCCAGTATGCCCAGATTCACCAGGTGGACAGGAGAAATCACCGGAAGCTGACCCTTGGACATGCCTGGTTTGGTGCTTTTTTTTTGTAAAGTACAGGAGCTGTTTTCCCTTACCTTAGCAAGGTACTTCGCAGTTATAGGCTGTCTTGTGCCTATTAATTTCTCCTTATTAAAAAGGAGAGTTGAGTGCTTGTATCAGTTTAAGGCTTACTAGTGCTTTCCAGCAGGTATTAAAGCAAGTGCTAGTCACAGGGATGCTTAAAGGGAAGATGAATTCTGAAATCAACATAATTTTCTGTTTCAGCAATCCCATAACATGCTGTTGGTACTTAAGCATATTAAATTGACAGTTTAAGGCCCTGATTGCCAAGGTTGCAGATGTATAAACCTTGTTTCCCCATCTGTCCAGTGCCCTTGAATCTATGTCAGAGGGGGTAGGATTTTTGGCTGTTGAGGCCTTAACTCCCTTTGGTCCCTGTCAAATAGTTTCAGGATCAGCAGCAGGGTTTCTAAATAAAAATGTATGCGAGTCAGGGATCCTGTAATATCTGTCAGGCTTACTGGGAGCCAGAGGAAAGGAGTCAGGGGTCAAGCTCGACTCCGAAAACACATCATCCACAATGTCTAAAACAGGGGGAATGGCTAAAGGCTTGTGCTGAGGGAGAAGGAAATCCCTGAGCCTCTTTTTTGATTCTGAGAAGTCTTGACTCTCCCAGTGAAAATGCTCCCTCAAAGTATGCAAGGTTTCTCCAAATGAATAATCCTCAGGAAGAGATGCAGATGGAATAGACTCCTCAGCATCAGAATCCTCATAGGGAGGTAAAGATAATTCCTGATCAGAAGAAATAGAAACCTGATCTGAAGATTCATAATCCGTGTCTTGCCTAGGCCTCTTATCTGGAGGGGGATGGGTACCCCTGATCAAGGTAATAAGGTCTTCAGTCATTTTGATCATCTGCTTGTTAGGCATAGAGGCCTGTGCACGTGGCTCATGCGTTGGTTTTTTAGTTTTAGAAGTTGCTTTTGTCTTTGATTTTGCAGCTGTCGTCGGTTTGATATACAAATGTTGATGTCTGAATACACCCTCAGAAGCCAGTGCCTGCTCAGCGGCTCCGGACCCATCAGAGGGAGATACATCCGTCGGTCCAATACCTTGAGTATCTTGCGGCATGCCGGACTCCACATGGGTGTCGGTAGAGGCCTGTGACTCGAAGGTAGCAGGTATCAGGGGCTGTGAAAGCTCCTCACCGACTACCAGCGACTGGCTTAGGAGAAGCTTTGTTGTGGGTTTTGGATCTCGACTGCCTTTCCCTGTCCTTTTCTTTGCGTTTTTTATGTACTCCGGTAGTCTGATTGCTATCAGACGACATTTCTGGTAGTTAAATCGGTTTCCAAAATACTCTGATGCAAAAATATTCCGACGCTTAATAGTGCATTGGTTAAATCTAGCACAAAACCGACAGCTAGGCACGTTGTGATCAGGGCCTAGGCAAGGAATACAGTATAAATGGAAATCCTTATGAGGTATGTGCTTCCCACAAGTAATGCAATTAACTTTTTCTGACATCGGTAAAAAGCAAGAAAAAAGTTTCCCCAACGGGGTACTTAGCTTTAGTGAAGACTTCGGCACTGAAATTCAACTCGAATATTTCAGTAGTCTGCCAACCGGCACTTGCGAAATACTTCTGCTTCGGGCACCACGCGGCAAGAAAGACTAAAGAAAATAGCGTCCGCTGCAGGTTTTATACCCCTGACAACCTAACGCCATGGAAGAGAAGACAGCATCCGACACAGGACCCAAGACTTTGGAATTCAGGCCGACTGAGGGAAACCTGCCAGCAGATTACCCAAATGTAATGACTACAACAGTGAAACACTAAGAACATCTGCAGTGGCAAAACCTGCCCTGGATTTGGAGAAGAGAGGCAAATGATAATGCTTTGTGAATGTATGCACAGAGCTCCAAGTAGCAGCTTCTAGAATGTCTTTGGTTGGAACTCCTCTGAGAAAGGCTGCTGAGGTAGAGGCAGCCCTGGTGGAATGTGACCCGATTCCCTTGGGCACAGGTTTACCATAGATTCATAGGTTAGTACTAGGCTAACTGCCACTGTGGGCCATTTTAAGCCTAGCCAATTACTCCATGTGAGAATCAAACCCTGCTCCTCGTGTTTGTAAGGTAAACACCTTAATCCTTATGCCATCCTCCCACCCCTGTCATCTTAGCAGAGGATGGTTTTGATCCATCGACCTCTGGGTTATGGGCCCAGCACGCTTCCGCTGCGCCACTCTGCTTATGTAAAAGTGCATGACGGCAGTTCACTTTCCTAAACTAGCATGGTGCAAGTAGCAGAAACAAATGCAGTGGCTTATTCACTTAGAAATAGTCTGCTTTGATATAGCCTTCCCCTCTGATCCTAAAGCAAATGCCACCAGAAGTTGCTCAGACTTTCTTAGAGAATTGGTCCTGTTTAAGTAGAATCTTAGTTGTCTGTGTACGTCCAATGAATGCAGAATCCGCTCCCCCTTATTCTGCGGATTTGGGTAAAATGTTGGCAGGTGAATAGTTTGGTTAAGAGCCACACTGGATACCACCTTAGGCATAAAGGAAGAATTGGTTCTGAGGGACACCCTGTCCAGGTAAAATGTAATAAAAGGCTCCACAGCCATGAGAGCCTGTAGTTCTGAAACCCTTCTTGCTGAAGTGATTGCCAAAAGGAAAGTTGTTTTCCAAGATAAAAATTTTATATCCGCAGTAGCTGCTGGTTCAAAATGAGGCAGGGTGAGTTTTTCCAGCACAAAATTGAGGTCCCATGCAGGAGTTGGTAATCTTCTGGGAGGCCTTAAATTTTTGGCCCCTGTAAGATACTGTTTTAGCAGAGGATGAGAAAAGATGGGAGGCTCCGTGTTGTAATGAGCCGAGATGGCAGAGGCATGGATTTTTATTGCAGAAAAAGGTAGGCCCTTGTCAAGCATCTCAGTCAAGTTTTGTAAAATCTGAGGAATATTTGGTTTTGCCGTGTCTGTTCCTTGTGCTTGGTTCCAAGCACAGAATCTCTTCCATTTATCAGCATAAGATTTTCTAGTACTAGGCCTTCTGGCTTCCAAAATTACATCCATCACAGATTTACTGAGAGGTGTTTGAATAATTACATGATCAGCCATGCTGCCAGGTTCAGAGTTTGGAGCCGATTGTGCAGAATTTGATTGCTCTGCTGAGACAGTAGATGAGGTATTTGAGGCAAGTACCAAGGAGAAAGTTGAGACGTATTCCTTAGGATTGGGTACCAGTGCTGGCGAGGTCAGTCCGGAGCAATTAGGATCATTTTTGTTGTTTCCTGTCTGACCTTTAGTAAGACCTTGGAGAGAAGAGGCATAGGGGGAAAGGTTTTTCCAACTGAAGGATAGGTCATCCACTTTCTTGCTTGTCTGTGATAAGTCCTTGTGCAGAATTTGTTCAGTTGATAATTTTGGGGGAAGGTAAATAGATTTCTGTGTTACCATGCTGAAGATTTGTGGATCCAGTTTCCACTCGTGCGGGTCCATAATATTTCTGCTTAGGTCGTCTGCCAGAGTATTTTGTTTTCCTAGCAGGAATTGAGCTTGAAGATTTACTTGGAAAGTCAAGGCTGTGTTCCACAATGCCATGGCTAGTCTGCAAAGGGGGTAGGAATGTGCACCTCCCCTGTTTAAGTACCACATAACTATGGTGTTGTCAGTCTTTATCAGTAGTTGTCCTGGATGAAGTAAGTCCTTCAAGGCTGTCAGAGCATCCTGTACCACTAGCATCTCTTTCTGGATGATATGCAACTGTAGTTAGGGTTTGGGTGGCAGAGGGTAGAGTGAATGACAGTCCCTTGTTTTGGTGACATGTCTCTGCCCACCAAAGAAACTCCTGTTGTAGGAACTTTTTAAGTACCACTGAAGTTTCCTCATATGCAGTCTTGCATATGGAATTAGTAGAATGCAGGATGCCATGAACCCCAAAGCCTGCAGAATTTGTCTTGCAGATAACTGGGTTTTTGTTGCCATCTGTTTGAAGCATGTTGCCAATTGCCTTTGTCTGGCATAAGGTAAGCCATCTGGGCAGTTGTATTCAAGCTTGCACTCAAGAATGTAATTATTTGAGAGGGTACCAGTTGTGATTTATTTTCATTTATTGTGTACCCTAGGCATGTTAGAAACGTTTTTACAAACGCCAGATGTTGAAGAACAATGTCCTTGTTCTCTGCTTGAATGAGACAGTCTTTCAGGTAAGGATAAACTTGCATGACTTCTTTGTCTGCAAAATGCAATTACTGGTGCCAGGCACTTTGTAAAGACCCTGGGCACAGTAGATAAGCCAAAGGGCAGTGCAGAGAATTGGTAATGCAAAAAACCTGCCTTGAAGCGGAGGCATCTTCTGCACGATTCCCTTATTGGGATATGCAGGTATGCCTCAAGTCTAGAGTCACTAACCAAGCGTTCCTGCCCAGCATAGGCAGTAGCTATTGTAAAGTCAGCATTTTGAATTTTGGAATGTCCAGGTAAGTGTTCAAAATCAATAAGTCCAGTATTGGATGCCATGCATTGTCTTTTCTGGGTACCAGGAACAGCCTTGAATAAAAACCTTGTCCTTTTTCCTGTTCTGGTTCTAGTTGAATAGCCCACATTATCCATGAGGGACGTAACTTGTTTCTGAGCCTCTGCCCATTGATTTTCTGGCAGATCTGGCCAACCGTTTGGAAATGGCAAAGTATGAAAATGAAATCTGTACACCTGGGATACTATATTTAATACCCACTTGTCCTGGGTAATTAAATGCCAGTTTTGAGCATGAAGTGTTAATTCCCCCCCCCCCCCAAGGGGGGCTGCCAAGAGATATGTGCTTGGTGAAGGTAGAGGGAAGTCACTGAGACTGCTTACTGTAGGGGTTGTGCTTAGTTTCCTCAAGATTTGGAGGTGGAGGCACCCCATTACTTTGACCTGTAAGAACCCTGTGATTGGTATCTAGAGCCTTTTGAGCGCCTGAATTTGCCTTGAGAGGCTCTGTTGGACACAGGAAAGAACCAATTTTTAGTAGGCCAGTGCCTACTGAACCTGGATGGCTGCACTTGTAAAAAATTGTTTACAGTTTGCATAGATTTAAGCTTTGTCTTCCATTTTCTTTAAAACCTCTTCTGCCTTATTACCAGAGTATCATGCTGTAAAGGGGCATCCAACAATTTAGCTTTAACATGATCAGGCAGATTTCGCTCCTTGAGCCAGGCATGCCTTCTAATTACAGATCCAGTAACTGCGACCCTGCAGGAGGCCTTCAAGGAATCAAAACCACATTGCAAAGTATGCTTTCCAACCTATTCTGCTGCATGCAATAATTCCTGTAATTCTTTATTTTCCACACATTCAGAAATCATCATCATTTTCTGTTTTAGTAAGCCCATAACATGCTGCTGATATTTAAGCATATGAAATTGGCAGTTTCAAGCCCCGATTGCCAGGGTTGCGGACGTATAAACCTTCTTACCCCATCTATCCAGTGCCCTGGAATCTCTATCAGAGGATGTAGGATTTTTGGCTGTAGAGGCCTTTACACCTTTGGGACCCGGTGATATAGTCTCAGGATCAGCAGCAGGATTTTTGAATAGAAAGTTGTGGGAGTCAGGAACCCTGCAATATCTGTCTGGCTTTCTAGGAGCCGGAGGTAGGGAATCAGGAGCCATGCTCGATTCTGAAAACACATGAACAATGTCTAATACAGGAGGTATTGCCAAAGGCCTATGCTGAGGAAGGAGGAAATCCCTAAGCCTCTTTTTTGATTCAGAGAAATCCTGACTCTCCCAATGAAAATGTTCTCATAAAATATGCAAGGTTTCTCCAAAAGAATAATCCTCAGGAGGAGATGCAGATGGGATGGATTCTTCTGCATCTGAATCCTCATAGGGTGGCATAGAAAAATTCCTGATCAGAAGAGGAATCAGAAGAAATGGAAACCTGATCTGAAGATTCATAATCAGTGTCTTGCCTAGGCCTCTTAGCAGGGGGGGGGGGGGGGGGTTGGGAACCCCTGATCAAGGTAATTAAGTCCTCAGCCATTTTGATCATCTCTTTTTTAGGCATAAGGGCCTGAGCATGTGGCTCATGCGTCAGTTTTTTGATCTTGTTTTTGAAGTTGGCGTCGGTTTTATGTAAAAATGTTGAGGAAGCCAGTGCCTGCACAGCTGCTCCGGACCCATCCAAGGGAGAGACATCCATGGGTTCAATACTCTGAGAATCTCACGGCATACCTAACTCCGCTTGGGTCTTGGTAGAGGCCTGCGACTCAAACGTAGTGGGTATCAGGGGCTGCGAAAGTGCCAGAGTACCGGCGAACCGGCGACTGGCTTAGGAGAAGCTTTGTCGTCGGTTTTGAACCTCGACAGTCTGACTCTTTTTCTTTGCGCTTTTTGTGACCTCTGGTAGTCTGATTGCTAACCAATGACATTTCAGGGTAATTAAATCTGGATCCAAAATATTTTGAAGCAAAAATATACCAACGCTTAATAGTGCGTTGGTTAAATCTAGCACAAAACTGACAGCAAGGCACGTTATGATCTGGGCCTAGGCAAGGAATACAGTACAAATGAAAATCCTTATGAGGTATTTGCTTCCTACAAGTAATGCAATTATTAACTGATATCGGTAAGGAGTAAGAAAAAGTTTCCCCAACAGGGCACTTGGCTTTAGTTGAAGACTTCAGTTCTGAAACTCGAATGTGAAAATTTCAGGAGTCGGCCAACCGGCACTTGTGAACTGCTTCTGCTTCGGGTACTGCGTGGCAAGAAAGACTGAATTAAAATGGCGTCGGCTGCATGTTTTATACCCCTGACGACCTGATGTCATGGAAGAGGAGACAGCAACCGACACAGGACCCAAGACTGCTATTCAGGCGGACTGAGGGCAACCTGCCAGCAGATTACCCAAATGTAATGGCTGCAACAGTGAAACATGTAGAACATCTAGCAAACTATGTTAAACCTAGATAAATATCCATTAATAAAGAATTATGCAGTGTGGGACTTCTACCAATTACAAAACTATCAAGAACGTACTTAGAGCAAGCAATAAATATAATGTGATAATTAAATCCTATACTTAGTTAATATAACCAAGGATATCAATATAATTGAGCAAGATATCAAATTAGCACAACAAATTCAAAAGTTGCTTTTATACAAAAAGAAAATGCTCTGAAATACGTATAAATTAATAACAAAAACTAAATATCAAATACAATTCTATTCGCAAAATATTGGGAAGGAAAAGGTAGTAATGTGACAGACACTCAGAAGGAATTAGCCACTGGAAATACTATGAAAGTGACGCCATTTAAGAAGCTAACATACACCCAGACTATGATCTTCAACGATGCATACCATACACCTGTACAACTTATTGTTACTTTTGTCCTAATAAAGAAGCTGATATCCTCCACATCTTCTGGAATTGTAAAACAGTTTATAAACTGTGGTGCTCACTGAGATTCCTCAAAGAAAAAACAGGTTACTCAAATCCACTATCATGGGAGACAGCAATTCTACATATTTTCAAAAACAATAACCGTCTCACCAAACACATTACAATAACATTATGTACCCTATTAAAATTTTACATAGCTAAAAACTTGGACACATCCAAACTATCTTGGTCAGAATACAAGAGCATGGCAAAAAAAGCATATATTGGCTAAGAAGTTTTATACAAAAAGTCAAAAGAACCAAACATATTATCAGTACTGCAAAGCTTTACTTAAGCAATAACCCATGCCTGGGTGTGGGTAATGCTGGATTTACCCACGGTTGGTGTGGTTTGGTCACGAGGGCGAAGCCCGAGTGGCCGAATAAAGACAACTGTGGGTAAATCCAGCATTAACCACACCCAGGTGTGGGTTATTGCTATTATACATTGACATTATTTAAGAAAAAAATACTTAAATTTCTTAAATAATGGCATTGTATAATGCCTCCGTGCTGCCCTTCCGCAGTTGTCTGGTATTCTGCGGCAGTTCTGATGTACTGCGCATGCGTATGCTTACGCAGTACATCAGAGCTGTGGGTGGAAGCAATGGAGAAAGCAAAATCTCCATTGCTTTTTACAAAGTGTCTCGCTATGTCAACGGAGTTTAGCATAGCGAGACAGCTTTAAAAAAAGCAATGGAGAATCTCAGATTGCTTTTTTTTAAAGCTGTCTCGCTATGTTAAACCCATTTAATATAGCGAGACACCTTTAAAAAAAAGCAACGAAGAAAGGAAGATCTCAGTTGCTTTTTTTAAAGCTGTCTTGCTATGTTAAACTCCTTTAACATAGCGATACATTTTCTAAAAAGCAACAGAGATCTTGCATTCTCCATTGCTGTAAAAAGACTTGTACTAATGGAAAAAGTCCAAGCGGCCAGACTTTTTTCCATTAGTATAAGTCTTTGATTTACAACGTGCACACTGATCAATCAGCGTGCACGTTTTGGAATATTAATGGGGGGGGGGGGTCATTGTATAATTGATATTTTATCATAAATGGCAAAACAAATGTAAATACATAAAAATAGTAAACACACCTTTTAGTTAAGAGTAGTAACAGCATTAACTAAGGTGACATTTTTGTATACATGTATATATGGTAAAGTAGTGTAGATTTTTTGCGTTTCATTTAGGTTGGTGTTATGCTCAAAGTTATACTCTCATTTGTTACTATAATGTAAAAGTGAAATGTTGTATTATAACAGTACCCTAAGGTCAAAACATAAGCATAACTTCATGGTAATGCAATATTGTAAGTAGCTATTTTGAATTTATTTTGCATAGTGTGTGACTATTTTAATAACTTGCTCATGTTAGGCAATTTGTAACATTAACAGTTTCCTATGTTGTCTTGTCTTTATCCTTTCTGTTTGCATTTACAAGTGAAACGTATTCAATAAAAGTATTTGAGAAAAAAAACACTTCCAAGCAAAAATCCTAAGTCTTCTAGGCTTTGTTGTTTGCACAAGTCTTCAAATCGTTTCCTTGTGAATTTCTTATCCAATTTCACTTCCCAATATTTTCTAACCTTCGCTGACGGACTGCTATAGTTATTATGCAATATTTTATATGCCCTATTAATTATTCTTTTAACAGCAGCTTCTCTTCTAGATTTAACTAAAAACTCTATCAGAGGAGGTTTTTCAGTTAGGATTCCTGTATCCCTTTCTCTGATACCAATACCGGATAGGGAAGGCAGTCTCTAGCCTGCACTCCAAATGTCTTTTTGGCCTCTTCCCATACTATTACCTTTCTCTCTCTATTTCCTCCCAACACATTGGTCCCTTTGCCATTTTTTCCAGTAAATTTCAGACCCCACTTACCTATTGTCTGTACCCCTAATTGCAGTCAATCTTATTGATGGAAGCTACTACTTCATTCTCATGTTGGCTTAGTTCTTCGAATAGTTTCTGCCAATTTATATGAATATAATATGCTGTACGGCTGCTATTTTCCTTAAAGACCTGCATCCAAAATCATTCTCTCGCGTTATTTCTTGAATTTCCCCCTACTTCATCATCATCCCTTTCCACTCTGAATTATAGCTTTCTGCTTACGTTATGTATATGAGCCTTAACTGTGTAATTTTAAACTATCCCTTCAAATTGTGTAATCCTCAACCATCTTCTTCTACCGGAAGGATCAAATTATACCACTAGTCCCTTGCCCTCGTCCCCTCCCAGGTAAAATCATTCATCCTCTTTGGTTATTATTCAAATTACGGACAAAATTTGAAAATGGGTACAAATTAGAATGCATGTATGTGCAAACTATGATAGATGCAGCTCAAAATTAAAACTGACTGGATCTAGCTTGTATTACTGGGGAAATACACAACCTGCATCAGGGTATGTTTATGGGAAGTATGACACCCTGACAGAGTCGCTGTTAATAACTGCTAAAGTACGTGACCCCATCTCAGACTACTGTAAAATGGCTCTGACTGCAAGTACTGGGGAGTAGCATTGTACTCTACATCACTGCATCTCACTCCTCAAATAGGAAGGAGAGAGATGGGGAGACATAAGTGCGACAATGTTGCAAATAATGTACCAATTGACCATTACGTTAGGGGGCTCAAACACTGGCAAAAAAGCTGCACTTCCAACATCAGCTGCTCATTTTTAGCTGCTGTTGAAATTACGACTCACAACGGTCATGCATTTAAATTTTACAGGCAGAAATCTGCACAATACACAACCTGTGTGCACAGATTTTACCAGATTAACACATTACCCGGATACTTTTGGACTACATTTCAAGAATAAGTTGAGATTTTGAGCATTTTGGTTTTGAGGTTCAAGTAGGTTCTGAAGCAAACTCCTTAACAAGTACTGGATGATACATGATCCAGTAATACAGCAGCCTGTGAAATGGGTTCAGACACCTAGGCAGTGAGACATTTTCCTGTGGTACATTCGGTTGAAGTGACATTCAGCTACAGAGAAACATGGCTGCTGCGAATTCCCTGTGGGCAAAGAGAAACATACACTGCCATGTCCACAGCTTTAATACCAAGGGCATGGGGCAGAAGAAGTAATGAGTGTTGTGCTGCGTGTACAATACATGCTCGTGTGCTATAGCATGGGGAAATCCTGCATGCAGCTCTAGTCACATTTATGCTCCAGTATGCATCTTAGGTAATGTTCCCTAGACACTGTGAAGGAGGTAGCAGTCCACACACACCAATTATAAAGGCACTGCCCATTGTCCACTGTATTTTACTGTCACTGACATGTCCACTAGCCAGCCTGCTGCTGATGCCTGCCATACTGCCTGCTGTCTCCTGTTGCCTTGGGGACCACAGACTTTATTTTCCCCCTGTGCATTTGGTTATTGATGTTGTGGCCATGGCACCGCATTCTTCTCTTTGTCCACAGAGAATTCACAACAGCCACATTTCTCTGCAGCTGAATGTCACTTCGGCCTTGTATCCCCCAAAGAAAAGTACCACAGGGAAATGTCTCACTGCCCAGGAGCCTGAATCCCTCTGAAACATTACTCCACTGCTACAGACAGTTAAGAGAAACGTGAAACAGGTTAACTTGGCAACGGCTGAGTATGAAGTGAATGAGGCTGGAACTAGTGATAGCAGTTCCTCATAGGAAAACCACTGCCATTACTAATAGATTAGAAACACAAATTCATTTAGCCTGTATATACACACAAAAACGGTATGGGGGCAATACAGATTTGCCCCCTGCAAAACAATACATTTATTTTTCTTTTGTCTACCAAAGTCAAAAATGGTCTTGCAGAAGCTGTATCGGACTGGTTAAAAGTGTCACCTCACCATCTGGAAATTTGTGGCGAGTACTAAACCAGAAAATCCTATATGCCCATGCATACGTGTGAGCATGTAGGAAACACTTCTTTGATTCACACGAGTCCTCCACTGCAACATTCAGTGCTGCTAATTTCTTTTACTTTTGCAGTGGAGAAGGTCAGGATCCATGTAATAGTAACTGTAAAATATCAAATTGTGAAAGCCAGTTCATGAGGTACACAAAGAAGCCTTCTTTTTCTCAGTTAAACCTTTATTGGAGGCAGAGGAGTGCTGTGTTAGAGATGACTTTAGAAGCTTCTATATATTGCAAAAAATTGGGGATTTGACACAGTCAGCCATCCTTGTGGGAGTCTCCCTTTCAGGGGAGGGCCCAAGGGGTTGTCGTCCTGAGTAAGCAATATCTCGCCCTAAAAACTTTTGGAAGAGTCTTTATTTAATTTGAAATTCTGGCACCAAATAAATGACTATCTTTTTTAAAATACAAAACGTGTAACGAATCAAAGGCTGTGTTAATGGCTGAATAGCTCTTTAACAGCACTCTCACTGCAAAGCTTCAGCTCATCTGCCCTTAACTTAACCTGCAAGGTAACTTGAAAACAATCGTTGCCATCCTAAAAAAAGGTATTGTTTTAAACAACTTTAAAGGACATCTATTTTAACTGAATCTAGTTTAGCGACTGCTGCCCTTAGTAGACAGTTGAGAGTGAGTTCATGTGGGAGGAAGTTGGCCATCTGGTCTGAGGGTAAGTGGTAGGATCATTCTAACAAGGATGAGGGAGTTATTAAAAAGGTAGTAGCTTGGTCCTTGGAAGATATTCTCAGTCTCTAGTGACAGGGGGCTCATTAGCTAGTGCAGCCAGTGTTTTTTTGCAGCATACAACCCTCTTAGCCAAAGTTTTAAGGTTGTGAAAGGCTACAGGGTGAAACATTTTCCTGGCCAAAAGTTAAGAACCGCTTCTGGTCTTGGGTGTGAAAGTTTGGACAGGAGAGGGGGGCTTTTGGGAGCAGGAACATCAGCCAGTAAAATGAGGAGTAACCTGATAAAATTAGCAGAGATTTCTACAGTAGTACCTCTAATGGTAACTGCAACAGTGACAGTGTTGTATAATGGACTCAATGCTAGAAATGCCAAGCTTGCTATGTCAATAATACAATCAACAAACTAAAAACCGGGGTTGCCCAACATTACACTGATATAAGATGAAAAGCACCAAGTGCCCTCACCAAACATACTAATGAGAAACCTGCCGACGACACATTGACCTTCCACATTCGCCTCACTCTCAATAACTTTATACTATGGGCAGCACTCGCTACACTACATTAAACTAAACTAAATTAGATGTCCTTTAGTGTTATTTAAAGTTTTTAAGTTAATAATGAGATTTTTTTTTTTTTTTTTAAAGAATAAATGACACTTGATATTTTCAAGTTAACCTCCTGGTTAAGTTAAGGGCAGATATGACAAAGCTTTATAGCAAAATAATCGTTAAAGAGCCACTCAACCATTAACACAGAAGCCTTTTAAAATGAAGTTTAATTAATTCAACTGCTTAACGTATTTTTCACCATTTGATTCGTTACATATGTTTTTCATAATTTCTATGCAATGTTTTAAGACCGAGAGAGCGAGCGCAATTTTTGGCACCAAAAAATAAGAAGTTATGTACTCACCATAACGTTCTATGTGAGATGTTCCATCTCTCCTTCATTCTTTACTGATGGGTTTGGAGCCGAACCATCAGCTCCGATACGGCCGTTTGCAAAGCTCGTGGTTTACCAGTAGCTCGAGACCAAGCCCCTTATCCCATGATGCACTGCTGGAATTACCTCAGATCTTGTTTGCTGCATTTACTATATCCATACAAGTGAACTGTCCCTCCCATGGAGGGTAAGAAGAACTGAGCAACTTGGATAAGACCAGCCTCTAGGTCAACTATCAGTCAGGTGGGGGAAGGAGGGAGGGACATAAGAATGAAGGCGAGCTGGAACAACTCACATGGAACGTTATGGTGAGTACATAACTTCTTAATGTGAAATTGTTCAATCTCGCTGTTCATTCTTTATTGATGGGTAGCGTCCCTAGCATCCTCAATCTCGGGTGGCTCACAGGAGTACATTCTTCAGGACTGTAGACCTAAAAGAAGCCCTGTCCCTGGGGGCCTTATCAACTTTGTAATGAGTGATAAAGGTATGAGGTTTAGACCAAGTGGCTGCAGTACAAATGTTATCAAGGGGCAATTTGGCTTGGAATGCAGAAGATGTAGAAACTGCTCTGGTGGAGTGAGCTTTAATCTTGTGTAGTAAGGGCATATTAGCAGCTAAATAAACAAAAGTGATACAATGAGATAGCCATTTAGAAAGCGTTGTTTTAGCCACTGGTCTACCTTTTCTGGCTTCAGAGAAAGACACAAAGAGCTAGTCTGATTTTCTAATGCCTTTTGTTCTGTCCAAATAATAATCTGAGCTGTCTTTGAACATCAAGTTTGTGCAGCATACACTCTAATTTACTGGAATGGTTAGGGAAGGAGACTGGTAACTCAATGACTTGGTTGATATAAGATTCCGAACAAACTTTGTGTAAAACAGAGGGGTTTGTCCTAAGAGATTGTTATGGCTAGGCTTCTATAGGCCCTAGGGCCGATGGAGTATCTAGGTTGGTATTAGGCTATCAGCATGAAAAATCAAATAAGGAGGGCTGATAGATAAAGCATGAAGCTCTGACACTCTGCGGGCAGAAGCAATAGCCACCAGAAATATGGTTTTCCATGATAAGAATTTGAGATCTCAAGATTATGCTGTCTCGTATAATTCTTCCCCCGTTTGAACCAGCATCAAGTTTAGATTCCAAGGAGAATAAGGAGTTTTCACTGGATGCCTCACGTGAAAGGTTCCTTTGAGAAAGGACTTGGACAACTTCTGGGACATTAGGTTTAGCCCGTCCACTCAGAGATGAAAGTTAGATATAGCAGCCAACTGGACCCAAACTGTAGCAGCTGCAGCTCCTTTATTAAAGACCATAGTCAAAAATTCTAATATGGACGTCAAGGGGGCTTGACAAGGATCAATGTTCTGCTTAGAATCTCTTCCACTTACTAAGATATAATCTTCTGGTGGATGGCTTATGAGAAGACAAAAGGATCTGCCTTGTCTCGCTGGAAAAGTTATGAAGCCTGGCTATGAGTGGAACTGGAGCAGCCAAGCTATTAGCTTCAGTGACTGCAAGGAAGGATGGAGGTCCCCCGACGTATGTCAGAAGGCCCGGAACTGGGTCCAGAATCCATGGATCCTCCAAGAGATGATGAAGAAATGGGAACCAAATCTGCCGAGGCCAATGAGGGGCTATAAGAATGATGGTCCTTCCCAAAGACTTTGTTTTCTGTAGAAGTCTGGGTATCAACGGGATTGGAGGGAATGCACAGAGGAAACCCAGAGGCCAAACGTGTACGAGTGCTTCTCTCGGGAGTTCTCTCGGAGGGGGAAAATCAGGGCAAAGTAGCTTCTGCATTTCATGTTGATGTGACTGGCAAAAAGACTACATCAAGGCTGGCCCCATTTGCGGAAAATCCTGTCCACAATCTCTTTCTTGAGGGACCACTCGTGCGGCAACAAGACTGCCCTGCTCAGTTTTGTCTACTAGCACATTGGATCTCCCAGAGATGTGCATTGCCAACAAAAAGCGCTGGGAGCAGACAGCCCACTGCCAAACTCTGAGGGCTTCTCGGCAAAGGAGGCAAGACTTGGTTCCGCCTTGCTTGTTCAAGTACCAGACCACTGACGTACTGTCTGTCTGAATTGCAATCGTCCCTAGAAGAAGAGAGTCCTGGAAGTACTGCAATGCCAGAAATACTGCTCTCATCTCCAGGACATTGATATGCAGATGTGACTCTCGATCCGTCCATGTGCCTTGGGCAGTCTTTCTCTGAAAATGCCCCCCCCCCCACATCAGGGAAGCGTCCGTGGTCACAGTGGCTATTGGAGGGGATAGTACAAAGGGGCATCCTATGATTACATGAAGAGACGTCAACCACCACTGGAGATCTCTCTTGCAAGAGTTCGTAATTAAAATCATATAATTCATTGGAAGTTCCTGATAAGACCATTGAGTGAACAGCCATTGAAGAATCCACATATGCATCCTTGCTAATGGTATGGCCAAGATCGCTGCAGCAATCAAACCCAATACTTTTAGCACTTCTGCTGCTGGTGCTCTGTCTTTTGATACCAATGAGCTGACATGCTGGTGAAGAAGAAAGACTCTCGACTGGTAGTCGTAGAGTGGTGGTTGAAGTGTCCAACTCTGCCCCTATAAAAATGATATGTTGCGATGGCGACATGGCAGACTTTTCTGAGTTGACTGTAATGTCCAAGTGATTGCAGTGTGTCAGAATGCATTCCTTTGCCTGAATCAGTTGATGCCTGGTGGTGGAGGTAAGGAGCCAATCATCTAGATACGGAAACATCTGGAATCCTAGATGCCTTAGGTGAGCCGTGACCACTGCCATGCATTTTGGTGAACACTCTGGGGCTGTAATGAGACCAAAGGGCAGGGCTCGAAATTGATGAGGATTGGCTCACAGCCAGAAACGCAGATGATCTCTGGATGGCCTGGCCATTTTTATGTGGTAGTACGCATCCTTGAGATCTATCAAGCACATCCAATTGTCTTTCCCTAAAAAGGGAAGTATAGACTGTAGCATGACCATCCGGAACTTCTCTTTCTTCACAAATTGGTGGAGTCTGCTGAGGTCCAAAATGGGTCTCCAGTCCCCTGTTTTCTTTGGAACCAAAAAGAATCTTGAGTAAGTTCCGGATCCTGTTTGGTCTGCCAGGACTGGCTGGATGACTTTTTCTAGCAACTTGTAGACCTCTATAGTTGCCTGTTTCCTGTAACTGGGTGGAACATCCGGGATTCTCCTTGTGGGTGTGGGTGGAGTGGAGAACGGTATGAAATACCCTCTAGAAATAATACTTTGTACCCAGCTGTCATTTGTTATATCTTGCCAGGCGTTTGGGTACAATGATAAGTGACCCCCCCCCCCCCGACTACCTCCAGAGCAGGACAATCGGGCCTCCTTTCAGGAGCACTGATAGGGTTTGACCAGAGAAGTGATCTGTCACCCTGGTGTTGCAGACCCCCTCTGCCGCGAGGGCAGCGTCTTCCATTATTACCCCCTCCTCTGCCCCTAGAGGGGGGTTCACCACGTGTATCCTGAAAGGCTTCTTGGGCTTTTCGGAACCACATCTTTCCTCCCTTTTAGCCTTTGGGGAAAGGCAGAGTAGGGGTGGAAAGAAACAGACTCCGATGGCAGACAGTCTTTCCCTCCTGTTCACACCTGGTCAAGGTTTCCTTCACTTTAGGCCCAAGGTGAAATGAGCCATCAAAAGGGGTGTTCACAAATGAAGACTTAAAGGGCTCCGCGAAGGAACACAAGCAAATCCAGGAATGTCTTCTGAGAGCAATTCCTCTACCCGCTGCCCTACTCGTCCCATCAGCTGCATATGATATGAGACACATGGACGAGTTCACAATGGAATTTAGGGTGGCAAGCTGGTCGGCAACTTTGTCGGAAGCCCCTGCAGCTACGGCACCCTAAAAGAGCATCTCCCAACTCCTTAAGCAGATCTCTTTGCAGCATAGTGAAATGGGTCAAATAGTTCAGGGATCGTAGTGTAAAAGTCAGTGAACTAAACATGCGTTTCCCATATCTATCCATGATCCTGGACTCTCTGTTAGAAGGATGGATAGATGAGGAAGTCTCAGACATTTCCTTTTTGGTGGCCGCCGCCACCACCATGGCATCAACAGGGACTCCTTTGGACAAAGGATTGATCTACGGGGGGGCAGAATAAACTTGTTAGGCCTCCGAGGGACAGGCTCCATGGACTCCGGCGACTCCCACGCCCTCCGAGAGATTGGCTGCATGAGCTCATCGAAGGGCGGAGACACCCAAGAGGTGGAAGGTTGAGACCCGAAAGCCTTCAGGAGAACTGACTGGTCCTCAGTAGAGCTTTTGGACTGGCAATCACCCCTCTGCCTGCCAATCACCCCTCTGCCTAAGGATCTCGAGTATTTCCGCAAAGGAGATATCCTCAGAGGGGGATCGTGGGGACCCTTCTGACTCATCCAAGTCAGTGTCAGATGTCAAAGACTCCTGTTGGGAGTCCAAGTGTCTCTTCTTGGGGACCTCCTCAGTCGGAGCCTCTGGGGAGGTCTCAGAAGAGCAGGGGGTGCCCTGTGGGGCTACCCGAGGCTCAGGGTCTCTACGCTTGGCCTGGATGATGGAGGCAGAAGCGGACACAGGTGCTTTGGGGGAAGAGAGGCCAGACATGATGTTGAGGATGTCTTTGGGGACAAGGCTCTCCTCATGGCTTCGAAGGCATCACGGCTCCGATGAGAAGGAGTCGACGGACCTGAAGGAACCTTTAGCCCCTCCCGTACCGAGGCCGTGGTCTCCAAGCCGGAGGTAGGAGCCAAGGTCATCCAAGCCGAAGCCCCAAGTGAAGAGTTGGCACAGACAAGTCGGTGCGACTATCCTCTCTGGACCCGGCAGGAGAGTGTCGGCTCCTAGAGTCCCCGGTTGGTGCCGAGGACAGAGTAGATGGAACTGAGGACACCGAAGCAGGTCTCTGCTCCAAAGGCTCCACGATCAACAGGTTGGCCCCCCTCTGGCTCCGAAGGTCTGGTACGGCTCTGAGGAGGAGCAGTCAAATCTGTGATGGTGGTCTTTGGTTCCGACGCCAGGGTCGGAGCAGACAATTTAGCAAGACCTGGTGCCCGTAAGAGCTTCTGCACCAATCGATCCATATCCAAATCCAAGAGGCTGAGAGAAGACCTACAGGAGTGCACCGACAGTGCCAACTGAAGGAGTGGAGATGCAGGTCTCTTGGATGCCGGCTCCGAAACAAAAAGCACTCTGCTCCGACAGCATTGGAGCCGACGTCCCAGAATCTTCCACTTTTTTAGACTTTTTAGACTCTTTAGATTCCTTGGAGTCTCCTGAAGACTTTGAGGACTTGCTGGCCCCATCCTGGTCACTCAATGCTTTGGAAAAAGGATGCTTTCAGCAAGCCTCTATCAGTAAGCTTCCTTTTCCTCTCCAATAATACCCTTGAGAAAAAGGAGTGGCAAATATTGAAGGACTCCAGTAAATGTACAGCCCCCTAATATACGCACTGAATGTGCCCATCAGTCACAGACATCTTTTGCCCGCAGTCTGGACATTTCTTGAAGCCAGACTTTGGGTGTTTGTCCTTGTCCTCAGACATATCTAAACAAAAAAATCCCTTTAGGCTTAACACTAAAAACAAAGCCATAAAAAGCCTAAATAACATCACACTCAGTTATTATAACAAGAACTACACCTAGGCTCAAAGCACACAAAGCCTAGAGAATAGCTAATTTAACCAGAATGACTATAATAAAACACACACATGCTCTAAACAATGGCCCAAGGGAAAGAAGGGCCAACACTAGCTATATATATATATATATATATATATATATATATATATATATATAATCTCATAAAACACACACACGCTCTAAACAATGGCCCAAGGGAAAGAAGGGCTAACACTAGCTATATATATATATAGCTAATCTCATCTATATAAGTAACAAGCAGATAACTAGGCCAAAACACGAGGCCACTACAAACTATGCCAAACTATTTATATAGCACACGTGGGAAAGGAGAGCTTGTAAGAAGCTACAGACACTACTCTAGAACTAACCTGTGGAATAATATCAAAAAATTTGAAATAACTTGCAAAAAACATATTTTTGATGAAATATTGGCTTGAGCAAAATTGGAACCTCTGAGATCCGTGCCGTGGCAAACTAGATCTGGGGTAATTCCAGCAGTGCATCATGGGATAAGGGGCTTGGTCTCGAGCTACTGGTAAACCTCGAGGTTTGCAAACGGCAGTATCGGAGCCGATGGTTCTGCTTCGAACCCATCAGTAAAGAATGAACGGTGAGACTGAACAACTTCACATTTACTATTTAAATAAAATCTGTCCCGAAACAGTTTTTAGGGTGAGATATTTGCTTACTCAGAAGGCCAACCACTTGGGCCTTCCCCCGAAAGGGACATTCGCGCAGGGGTGGCCAACTGGGTATGATGCCCCCAATTTTCTGCAATAAGCAGACGCTGCTAAAGTCCTCTTTGTAACACAATACTCATTTGACCAGTAAAGATTTAGCTGAGAAAGAAGGCTTCTGCGTTTACTTCCATCAGGTGGCTTTCACAATTTTCTACTTTACAGTTTCTATTGCACAGATCCTGACCAACTCCACAGCAGAAGTAAAAGAAATAAGACCTACACTGTTACCGTTTGATTGTTGCTTATGTAAATCAAAGTGGCTCCTACATGCTTGCACATATCCATGGGCATGTATAATTTTTTTAGTTTCTTTTATTGTCTGGAAAAAGTCTGACTTACTGGGTCTGCTTGGCTACAAGTTGACAATTTACAATGGAATCCCTGAAACAAAAGCTACTGGTTTGTGTGAAAGGCAAATAGGTACTGTTGGGTAGACCCATGTACTGTGACTCTACAGTACAACAGTACACTGTTAGTAAACCCATGAAGTGTGACTCTACAGAAGACAGTACACCGTTAGGTAGACCCCCTGCAGTGTGACTATAGTAAGACAGAGTACTCTTGGGTAGACCCATGTAGTGCAACTTTACAGTAAGGCAGTACACTGTTAGGTAGACCCATGTAGTGCGACTATAGTAAGAGAGTACCGTTAGGTAGACCCATGTAGCATGACTCTACAGTAAGACACAGTACTGTTAACCAAAAGAAGCACCAAAGAGGTTAGAACTAATGAAAACCATAAACACGATTTCTCAGTGGAACAGGGAGCTTTATTTACTAAAGAATTAATGCTTAAGTCTCACCGTGTAGGTAAGTTGAATAGTGTTACTGTTTTGGATTTAATGTTCACCACAGAAAAGAAAAATTGAAATATCTAAATATTAGAAAGAAGATTTATGAGAGATGTGTTTTTCTTTATAAAAGAAAATGTAAGAAACTAGATAGGGACTTAGTGAAGTACAAAGAAAACCGCAGTTACCCAAAACCAAAGAAAGTTTTTAAAGGACAAAGTTACGCCCAAACCCGGTAGGATGGGAGATGTCACTGAACAAGGGGAGGTTATTGAAGGGAGGGTGAACACACAAGGAGGTGAAAATCTTTATCGTTTTAATAAACACAATAATGACTATAACATTAATTATAATCTGGATGACCCTTTAGACTTCCCATCTCTGAGGAGATCAGAGAGGCTCAAACAAAAATCACCAGTGTACTACTATCCCAACAAAGGGGGAGTCCCAAACGAAAGGAGATATTGAGAAGTGAAGGTAGGGTAGATGGGCAGGAGGAGGGTGTAGGGGAAGATGGTCAGATTATTGTGGAAAGTAGTAGGTTATACATATAAGAATTTTAATATTTTTAATTTTAATAGTTTAGACATTAATCCCACATTTTATTTAGAAAGGGGTTAAAATTTATTCCTAGTCATTGGAGTCAGATTACTAACATATTGATAGATCTTAAGCTTTTTCTAAGGAAGAAACATTTGGAACTTTTGTTTAAGAATAGCAGCTTTGGTGGACCACCCCTGCACCCCCACTTGAAGAATTTTGAGGCAGAAGTAGAAATGGAAATAAGGCAAGTCTTGAGCAATAGAAGGGTTCAATTTAATCTTCCTAGGGAGAAGATTTTAATGGATGAACTTAGAATGCATATACAAGAATAATGAAAATGGATAAGGGGGAGGGATAGTGATTATGGATAGTATATTATATTCTGGCAAGATGTTGGAATTGTTAAATGACACTAGATATTCTAGGGCATCTAAAAATGAGATAAACCTGGTCTATAGAAAATAAATTTTATCTTGAAGGAAATGGTGGAGGAGGATTTGATTAACCAAGACAGTTCTCAGTATTTATGGCTGGATAAACACAAGATACCATCCATTTTTGGGATCCCAAAGGTTCACAAAAACCTGAATGACCCTTTGAGACCAACTGTGGCCACTAATGGCTCTAAAACTTATCCTTTGGCAAACTCTTTGGATTCCAAATTAAAAGAGGTTTGGGTCAACCAAAACGGCATTTTGAAGGATTCTTGGGATTTTTTACGTAGTGTTAATAATGGATTGTATAAAGAAGATCTGATCTTTGTGACTTTGGATATACAGGATTTGTTCATGGTAATACCTCATAAAATAGGACTTGAATGATTCAAGGAAGCATTACTATCAAGGGGTCGGTTGGACAATGATGACCTACAAGTATGTATAGATTTAACAGACATGGTATTGGCTAATAGTTTACTTTATTTTGAGGGGGAATTCTTTAGACTCAAGGAGTAGCAATGGGAGCATGTTGTGCCCCTACTTATGCCAACATTGTCTTGTCAGTATGGGAAGAGAAATACCAGTTTCATTCCAGGTACGCCAAATTTTGGAATTATTATAGACGCTACCTGGATGACATTTGTATATTTTGGACAGGGTCAGAGGCAATACTGATGGAGTTTTTAGAATATATTAGTAATACCACCGAATTCCTTAAGTTTACTCATTGTATTACCATGAACAAAATGAACTATTTGGATGTCACTATTCATAAGGTGATTGAAGAGAGGAAATTTAGGTTCACTATACATAGAAAGGAAAGCTTATTTGTACTTCACTAGTTTTCATCCCTTCAGGCAAAAAAGAAGTATTTTAAAAGGGCAATTTATTTGGGGTTCTAGGATGACATCTACATAATAGCACTATTTGGTAGAAAGTATGAAACTGAAGGAAATGTTTCTAGAAAGGAAGTATTCTTTGGAATTAACAGAGATCATCATGGTGGAAATAAAAATTGGAAGGGAGGGAAAATTTGGTCCTATTGTGGGTACAGAACAGGAGTCAAATGGTGAAGAAATTATGTATAACCAACAGGTGGAACTAAAAGAAGAAAACAGGGGAGGCACCTATTTAGCAGTGATACATACATTATTAGGGACATTGTGTCAAAAAATTGGGATAGGTTTGCACGTTATTCGGACTTAGAAGACCCATTTAAGAAACCCCTTGAAGTTTACGTACAGGAAAAGGAGAAATATTAAGGATTTACTTGAAAACAGATTGGGACAAAGGAAAAAGGAGAAATGGCACCTTTAAGTGTGGGGCCTGTTCCCAATGCCCCTATACTGTGAATAGTGAATCAATATTTATTCCCGGCAAGGACAGAACAATTGAGGCAATACCTATTCCAGTTGTAATAGTGTAGGGGGTGATGTACATTGCTACCTGCAAGGAATATGGAGCATTCTATATAGGGAAAACCATTAGAAAGCTGAAGAGAATATTTATGAACACCTGAATGAAATTAGAAATAAAGACGTTAAAAACACCTAATACAAGCATAGTTTAACCTGCACTTCAGCAAAGTTTGGTTTCTTTCTATTGGAAATAGTTGAGCAAGACCCCAGGGGCAGACCCTGGGAAACTAAAATTGCATATAGAGAGCTCTTTTGGCAATTAGTCCTACAGGCGAACAGATTCCTAGGGTTAAATGAAAAAAGTCTCTGGCCTCAGTATTAAAGCTAAGGGTAGCCAAACTCTAATTTTCATTTTGAATACTTTTAATATTTTAAATACTTTTCATTTTTTTTCATTTCATATTTTAACATCTAGTGCTTAGTTTTTAAATAGTTTAAGGATGGTTGGGTTTTCAAAGATTCATTTGCAAGTAAGAATATTTTTAGCCACTAGTTGGTAGCATTTTACACATTTTTGGTACTCCCCTAGTTTATAATGTGATTATATTATTACTTCTTATTTAAAAGTTTTTTTTCTTATTCCGTGGTGGTACAGCAGTTGCGTTGTTACCTCAAAGCAAGAGGTTCTCCTGTTCGATTCTCGGCTGGAGTGCCCTCTATGTGGAGTCTGCATGTCCTCCCCGCGGTAGAGTGGCCTCCGAAAGACATGCGTGAATGGGTGTGCCTTTGCTGAAGGTTGGACGTCAGGCTGGCAACTCGGCACCATAAAAATCGACTGACAATCATTAGCGGACCGGAGTTCCGCTGTGGCGACCCCTAACCAGGAAAAGTCGAAAAGACAAACATTTAAAACTTTTTTTCTTGCATAGGAGCATTTGAATCTTGAGATTTTTTAAATAATTTTGTGATAGTTTCTTATCCCTACTGTAATAATCTAAGAGTAATGCTACTCAACGCCAGAAGTCTAAACCTCAAAATACACGCACTCGAAACTCTCCTTAGCATGGAGAGCATCAATATCTGTGCGGTAACAGAAACATGGTTCAAGGCTCCCGAGAGCACCCCAGCACCACCAGGTTATACCTCATACCATGCTTTTCGGCCCCAAAACTTGGACCGAACCACAAAAGGAGGCAGAGTATCAATATTCGTCAAAGATACCCACACCTCCAGGTTGGTGGCAAAGCACGAAGCATCAGAGACTATCCATGTGCAACTAACAGTGGGTAAAACTGCCTTCCAGTTTATAGCCTGCTACAGACCACCCTCCCAAACCCAGGAACCCCACTCGGCTTTCCTGAGAACACTGGAAAATATGAAGGTCTCTCCAAACACCATTATATTGGGCGACTTCAACTACCCAAACATAGACTGGGAGCATTACTCTAGCTCCAACACCCTAGCCCAAAGGTTCCTAGAATTTATAAACTCAAATGCTATGGAACAACTTGTTACCACTCCCACAAGTGGGGAAAACATACTGGACCAGATCATCACCAACATGGGGACTCTATGCTCCAGACCAGAAGTGTATCCCTCACTGGTAAGATCAGACCATAAACTAATCTCACTGGATATTCACATCCCGACCCCACCCCCTGCCCAGAAAACCACAGTGAAAAACTTCTGTAAAGCAAATTTCACACTCCTCAAAACCGAGGTGGAATCCTTCAAAGCCCCCGGGCCTGTAAAAAAACGGCCCAGACCGCAGAATCCTTTATAAACGCATTCTATGAACACCTTCAGGAATGCATGGATCATGCAATCCCAAATAAAACCAAGACCCAGTCCTCCAAAGGCAGACGTCCTGTCTGGTGGACCCCAGCCATAAACAAACTATACAATAGAAGGAGGAAGCTACTACATGATAGAGCAAAATCCCAAAAAGGGAAGGCATCTCTGATCAGTATTAGCAAAAAACTACGGGCACTCATAAAATTGTCTAAGGCCAGCTTCGAGAGAAAAATTGCACAGGACACTAAGGATAATCACAAGGCTTTCTTTAGTTATGTTGGAAACCAGGGTGGGAATTCCCAGATATGCTCAGAATTAGTCCAAAATGACAAAAAATGCACCGAACCCACAGACATTGCCAACATCCTAACTGACAGGTTCAGCGCAAGCTCCCCCCCTCCTCCCCACCAAAAGGGCAAATATCTTTCCCAGCACAGTGCTGCCCCCCTGACATCTAAGAGCCGCCCTTCTCCAAAGCAAAAAACACAGCATCAATGGGACCAGACAGTGTCCCGGGCTGCGTCCTACATCAACTCCAAGAAGAGCTAAACCCAAACCTAAAACTACTGTTCAATCTCAGCCTTACTACAGGATATGTACCCAAAGAGTGGCGTACAGCAACAATGGTCCCTCTCCACAAAGGTGGTGCCTCAACGGATCCTGGAAACTATAACCCCATAAGCCTGACTAGAGCTTGGTCTGCAAAGCTATGGAAAGGATCATCATGGAACTCATAAATAAAGATATTGGGGACCTACAGACACTGGATCCTACCCTAAGGGCAGATCCTGCCTCTTAAACCTGGTTGATTTCTTTGAAACAGTCACCAAGGCCATTGACGAGGGGAAGGTGGTCCACACAGCCTACCTGAATCTCACAAAAGCCTTCGATACAATACCCCACTCGGGCATTATAGATAAGCTCACCAGCTTAAATATAAACCCCTATGTCACTAGATGGATTGCAAACTGGCTCAAGGGCAGAACCCACATGGTTAGAATTGCTGGAGCCATGTCAGACTCCAAACCAGTTACAAGTGGTGTCCCACAAGGCTCAGTCCTGGGACCTCTCTTGTTCGGTATATATTTCTCGGAGGTACAGGCCAACACGGAAGGACTGTGGCTGACCAAGTTCGCATATGACTGCAAACTGGGCGCTATAATAGACTCTCCAGCCGACACAAGCATCCTCCAAAAGGGCCTCATAGAAACAGACAACTGGTGCCAGAGCCATGGCCTAGAGCTAAATGCCAAAAAGTGTATAGTCATCCCCTTTGGCAAAAACAAAGTGCCCACAAATTACCACATAGGTGGTAATCCATTAAGTACAGAAGTAATTAGGGACCTGGGGACCCAAGTTGATAGCAATCTCTCATTTGACAACCATGTGGCCAAAGTGGTTAGAAAAACATTTTATATAGCCCACCTAATCATGAAGGGATTCACATCTAGATCAGGGGAGGTCATCGTGCCTCTTTACTCATCCCTCATCAGACCCATAATGGAGTACAATGCCCCTTTTGGGATGTACCTTACCAGACACCTGCAGCAACTGGAAAGACCCCAAAAGTACCTCACCGAGAGGATCAAAGGGCTCAAACAGATGCCATATGCTGCCCGGTTAAAGAAACTCCAGCTCTACTCAGTGGCATACTGCCTGTTCAGAGGCGATCTGTGCCCGACGTATAAAGCCATGTCCAACCCGGAATTAATGGACATGCTGCACCTCAGAAAATCCAAATCCCATCGAGCTACGCGCTCGAGAGACTTGAACCTCAGCACTGAAATAAATAGGACATGCTTGAGGGACATATTCATAACCGAGAGGCTCCCTTCACTCTAGAATAAAATCCCAGTCCAGGTTAGGCAGAGTCCCTCTGACTCTCTTCAAGAGGAATCTTGATGAGTGGATGGGAGATCGTAGGTTTACCCCGGGTATCACTTCTGTGTCACTGTTAGACAGAGGCACAGTATACAAACCTCGAAAAAGGGCATAGCAAAATAAATTTAAAATGGGTGGCGAAAGCCAAACACATTCTGGCTAGGCTTATAAATGCCCTAGGGCAGATAGCCTAGTATGAACCTATGAACCTATGAATCAGTTTATTTTTGCGTTCTGCAAGAGTGCGGCAGCTGAAAGTCTTACAAATATCATAAGCAGTTTCTCCGATAAATGAGAAACCTCTAAACAGTAAACACAAGACATATGACTGTCTACGTTAGCCATTTTTCCTATCATACTTGTCACATCTTTTAAAACCAGTAGTAGTTTTCGGACATGTTTTCCACAATAAGTATAATAATTCACAAACAGGAAAAAACACAATCCAAATTTAGTAAATACAATAATAATAATAATAATAATAATAATAATAATAATAATAATAATAATAATAATAATAATAATAATAATAATAATAATAATAATAATAATAATAATAATAATAATAATAATAATAATAAAGGCAGTACAGTATTAGGTGTAAAAGAACAGAGGGAGTACCAACTATGGTACGAAAGACTACCCAACCGGGTAAGGGAAGGTACCAACAATGGTAGAAGAGTTACCAAATGGTAGAAAAACGAGAAGTAAAGCTGAAAAAGAGGCACTAGCAAAAAGGGTACAACCAAATAAAGACGTTTTATAAGAAAAGACTTAAAGGAAGAAAAATCCTCTGAAACTATCAACAAAATGAACACTTAGCTGAGAGGCTGTCTGGCATGTCTCGTTTCCTACGCAGCAAATGAGATCTGAGGTAACATGGAGAAGGGCACTATGGGTAAAGCTTAGCTCAAGAGTTTTCTGGCCGGCTCGGGCTTGGTAAACGGCAGAGTCGGAACCAAGGATGGTTTCCGAACCCACATGTAAGGAATGAATGAAGATTAACAACATCAGATCAAAGGTATTGGCATCTAAGTCCAAGGAAGTCACTGTTCCACTGTATTAAGCATTCATCAGACCTACCACTGAGTACAATGCCCCCCTTTGGTATGTACCTAAGCAGGCATATCCAACAATTGGAACATCCACAGAGGTTCCTCACTAAAAGAAGACAGGGCTTAAGTAAAATGTCCTATGCAGACCGCCTCAAGGCTCTATCCCTGTATTCTGTCTCTTACAGGCTTTTGAGGGGAGATCTATGCCTGACATACAGGGTACTGTCAGACCCCACTCTGATGAACCGCCTGCATATCTGCAAAACAAACATCAACAGAATTACCCATTTTAAAGACATACTTGCCTGTGATATAAATAGGACCTGCTGGAGAGAGAGGTACGTATAGGTTCATAGGTTCATAGGTTTATACTAGGTTATCTGCCCTAAGGCATTTATAAGCCTAGCCCAAATTTTTGTGGCTTACGCCACCCCTTATATGAAAAAATACTGTGCCCATTAGTTTGTTGTGCCTCTGTCCAGCAGTGACACAGATATGATTCCCGGGGTAAACCTACGATCTCCCATCCACAGGTCTAGATTTCTCTTGAACAGAGTCAGCGAGGTGCTCTGCCTCACATGGACCGGGATTTTATTCCACAGCATAGGGAGTCTCTGAGTGATAAATCTATCCCTCCAGCACGTCCTATTTATATCCCTGCTAAGGTTTAAGTCGCTTGCTCTAGTGGTTTTGGTGGATTTGGATTTTTTGAGGTGGAGCATGTCCATTAATTCCGGGTTGGACATGGCCTTGTATGTCAGGCACATGTCACCTCTGAGCAGACGGTATGCGATTGAATAGAGCTGGAGTTTCTTCAATCTGGCAGCATATGACAGATTTTGGAGTCCCTTTATCCTTTTGGTGAGGAACTTTTGGGGTCTCTCCAATTGCTGCAGATGTCGGGTGAGATACATCCTGAATGGGGCATTGTACTCGATCATTGGTCTGATAAGTGAAGAGTACAGGGGGAACAATGACCTCACTAGATCTGGATGTGAATCCTTCATGATCAGGTGGGCAATGTAGAAGGTCTTTCTAACCACTTTAGCAATGTGAGTGTCAAAAGGCCACTGTCAACCTGGGTCCCCAGGTCCCTGATAACCTCTTCTGTGCTTAGTGGATTGCCACCTATATGGTAGCTTGGGGTTACCTTGTTTTTCCCGAAGGGTATGACTATACATTTTTTGGCGTTTAACTTCAGGCTATGGCTCTGGCACCAGCTATCTGTTTCCGTGAGTCCCTTCTGAAGGATATCCGTGTCCGATGCACTTTCCACTATGGCGCCCAGTTTGCAGTAGTCTGCAAACTTTGTCAGCCAAAGTCCTCCCATGTTGGCCTGTACTTCTGAGAAGTAGATGCCAAACAATAGGGGGCCAAGGACCGAGCCCTGTGGGACACCACTTGTGACCGGCTTGGAGTCTGACACAGCGCCAGCAACTCTAACCCTGTGGGTTCTGTCCTTAAGCCAGTTTGCAACCCATCTTGTGACATATGGGTTTACATTTAAGCTGGTAAGTTTTTCTACAATACCCGAGTGGGGTATTGTGTCGAAAGCCTTTGCAAGGTCAAGGTAGGCTGTATGGACTGCCTTTCCCTCATCAATGGCCTTGGTGACTGTTTCGAAGAAGTCGACTAAGTTCAAAAGGCATGATCTTCTCTTGACAAAGCCAAACTGGGTCGGGTCCAATGTCTGCAAGTCCCCTATATCTTTGTTTATGAGCTCCATTATGATCCTCTCCATAGCTTTGCAGACTAGACTTGTTAGGCTTATGGGGCGGTAATTACCAGGGTCCGTAGAGGTGCCGCCTTTGTGGAGTGGGACCACAGTTGCCGTACGCCACTCCTTGGGCACGTATCCTGTGGTAAGGCTGAGATTAAACAGCTGCCTTATGTGCGGGTTTAATTCCTCATTTAGCTCGTGTAGCACACAGCCGGGGACACCATCCGGTCCCATTGATGCTGTGTTTTTAGCTTTAGAGAGAGCAGCTTTCACCTGCGCATTTGAGATGTCCGGGAGGCTACACTCGGCTGGGATAGTTATCTCTCCTTTAGGGGAGAGGGGTGAAGTTTGCACTGAACCTGTCTGCCAGTATGTTGGCAATGTCTGTGGGTTCAGTGATTTTTGTATCATTTTGGACTGATTCTGAGCATATCTGGGAGTTTCCACCCAGGTTCCTAACATAGCTGAAAAAGGCCTTATGATTGTCCTTTGAATCCATGGCAATTTTTCTCTCAAAATTGGCCTTAGTTGATTTTATGAGTGCTCGTATTTTTTACTAATAATGATCAGGGTGACTTCCCTTTTATGGATTTTGTTCTATCATGTAATAGCTTTCTCCTCTTATTGTAAAGTTTGTTAATGGCTGGGGTCCACCAGACTGGACGCTTGCCCTTTGTGGAAAGAGTCTTGGTTTTATTTGGGATTGCCTGATCCATGCAGTCCTGGAGGTGTTCATAGAAGGCATTTGTAAGGGCTTCCTTAGCTTGGGTTGTGGTTTCCTCTGGCTCAGGGGCCTTGAAGGATACCACACCAGTCTTGAGTAGTGTGAAGTTTGCTTTAGAGAAGTTCTTCACTATGGTCTTTTTGTTTGGGGTGGGGGCGGGATGTGGATTTCCAGTGAGATTAGTTTATGATCAGATCTCACCAATGAGGGATATACTTCCGTGTGGAGCATTTTGTCCCCATGTTTGTGACAATGAGATCTAGTATATTTTCTCCTCGTGGGAACAGTGACTAGCTGTTCCATGGCATTTGAATTTATGAACTCCAGGAACCGTTGGGCTAGAAAGTTAGGGCTTGAGTAATGTTCCCAGTCTATATTCGGGTAGTTGAAGTCACCCAATATGATGGTGTTTGGAGATACATTTATACCCTCCAGTGTCTTCAGGAAGGCTGTGTGGAGTTCCTGAGTTTGAGAGGGTGGCCTGTAGCATGCTACAATTTGTAGAGCAGTTTTGCCTATGGTTAGTTGCACCTGGATGGTTTCCGAAGCTTAGCGTTGCCACCAACCTGGAGGTGTGGGTATCCTTTATGAATATGGATACATCCCTCCTTTTGTGGTGTGGTCCGGGTTTTGGGGCGAACGCATGATATGAGGTAAAACCTAATAGTGCCGGGGTGCTCTCAGGAGCCTTGAACCAGGTTTCAGTTACAGCACAGACATCGATGTTCTCCATACTGAGAAGGGCCTCGAGTGCGTGCATTTTGAGATTTAGACTTCTGGCATTGAGCAGCATTACCCTCAGTTTCTTCCCATTTTTGTTTTCTAGGGTGGTAGGTTTAGAATTTGAGCCTTGCCTAAAAAGGCACTATGGGGGTGGCAAGAGCCTTAGCCAATATCCGGAATCCCAGGGTGACAGGTGCAAGCCGTCCCTTATGGCAGCGTGGCTTGTCAAGCATGTCATCCCAGGCAGACAGACACTGGATCCCCTTTGAATGACACCAGGCATTAAGCCAATTGTTAAAGCTGATCATCTTGTCTCTATATTGTGGCATCATTCTTGGTGAAGGAAGGATACTGCTCAGGGTTAGGGTCATACCTGCCTGGGCTACATAATCAGAGAGCTCCTCCCAAACATTACCCCATTTCTGGAACAGACGCTTCAGCCATGTGAAGCAGAGTTCCGCCCCAACCATTTTCAACTGCAACCTGGACGACTGGATGAGGAATAGGAAATTCTACCCTGGTTTGACACCTATGTCACTAATGGACACAGGCAACCTGTAAATGGTTGATCGCTCTGGCCCTAACTTGTAAATGTTTCGCCTCCCAAGCCCCTGCTTACACTTATCAAGAATAACAGAACTTCTCAGAGATTTTGGATGTATGGCTAAGCTTAAAAAGGCCCTTGCGGCCATTAGTCTAATAAACATCTATGAACTTAAACCATAATAAATATTTGTGTGTCTATGTCTTGGGTGTTTGATCACAAAACTTTCACATACAATCAGAAGTCCATCTCTATTACTAACTGTATTACTCTCTACTCAATCTGCCCATATAAAAATCTAACAACCCTTCGATCAGCTAATAAGGTACCAATAGCTACCCTAAAGTCCAAAAACAAATCTGGAGATAGCTTGCTCTCAAACTCTACTGGTAACTCTTGGAACACACTTCCAACTGAACTAACAGCCCTTTCTTCTACCCCACTTTTCAAGAAGCAATTAAGAATCTTCCTTAAAGCCCAATGGCTTTGCCCATGCACAAATCCTGACTGACACTTTCTCCCCTAGCAGGAACATTCTTTACTATGTATCTTTAACATGCTATTTCAGGTGCTCTGATATTCTCTATTAATTCCTACTGTAGTAGCTCACCTCCTAAGATTTGGTAAACTTTATAAACAATGTTACCCTAAAAGAAATAAATAAAAATAAAACTTGTTTTATGAATCCTTTTACTCAAAATTTTTAACTTTAGTCTGGTATGTTGGTATGTTACTTTAACAGTACTATATAAATGTTCCTGTATTTGAAATGTTTTACCTGTCTGACATTATCTGTATTGTATATGGTCAAGATTTCGGTCTTGTAAATTGTCTTAATGTGGAGCTTTTCTCCCCGGGCCCCCGCTGAAAATGGACATACATCCAGTAGGACTACCTCGGTCAACAAATGTAAAAAAAAAAAAAAGAAAAACAAAACTTCCTTCAAGGACAAACTTTAGGAGAGTTGAAAATATCAACATTTGGTTACGACACCTAAGAATCCTGAAGGCCAGGAGGTCGTAAACTTGACAACTGATCATCTGAAGGTGGCAAGCTTGTGTCTTTCAATTAATTTACAATAGCAAAAGTTTGATGTCAGATGCAAATTCCAAATAAGTTTCATTCATTTTTTTTTCTTATTTAATTCCCCCATCCCTACAATACTGCCACGTTGCCTTATGGTTCCACTACCTGGAGCTAAATCGGTCTATTTGTTCAGCAAGGAAGACAGGTAACTATATAATCCTGACTGAGGAGCCTCACTGACCCATTCATTCCCCAGCAGTGGAAGTCAGGTGGAAGACAGCCAGCTAGTGGGTCTTAGGGAATGGCCTGCACCTGGAACTGCTTTCCCTGAATGACTCCCTCGAGTTCAAATAATGCTGCTCATCTCCATACATGCACATACAAACTAGCCACCCTGGCTGGTACATACAGACCAGAAATGGTAATGGCAGTGTCTGCTTAGCAGTATAATGATCCAAGGGTCAATCACCCAGTGCTACCACTAGGTGTCACCAAGTGGTCAGTCAAAGCCACATATCTCGCCCATAATGGGAGGAGAGAACAGCAGTCACTCACGCCTATCCTTCCTAGCCCTTCCTCTACAGTGCTGATGACACTAAATTAAACCCCAGTTGTCTGGGCTTCATTCGTCAGTGCTGCAGGGGTTTATCTGTAAATTGTTAACCACAACAGAGTTTGAGAAATGATGCATCTCTACCTTGTACAAGGAAGCTTGTTGGTAAGTGCAATCTGTCTGAGAAATGGACACTGTCTGCAGAAAATAGAAGTTATGTCCTTACCATAACGTTCCATGTGGAGTGTTCATCTCGCCTTTGTTCTTACACATGGGTTCGGAGCCGATCCTCGGCTCCGTGTCGGCCGCTTGCAAGCTCTGCATCGAGAAGAAGCTCGAGACAACCTAATACCCACAATCCCCCTCTGCCTTTACCTCAGATCTAGTTTGCAAGCAAACCAGCAGTCAGAGAGAGAAACACTCATGCCAATATCACATATGCACAGAAACTAAGAGTCTATATATATACATATATATATATGTATACAAGTCAACTATATATACAACAACTGCAATGCAGAAACAGAATGCCCCAGACCAGGCACCAAACTGAACGTTCTTCCTTAGGGGGGGAGGGTGGGAATGTAAGAACAAAGGCGAGATGAACACTCCACATGGAACGTTATGGTAAGGACATAACTTCTATATGTGATAGTGTTCAATCTCGCAGTTTGTTCTTACACATGGGTAGCGTCCCTAGCTCCTTGTTCCTGAGGAACTCACGGAAGGACGTTCTTGAGCACAGTGGAACCAAAGGTTGCCCTGTCCCTAGAAACCTTGTCTACCTTATAATGAGAAATGAATGTATGTGGTTTAGACCAAGTAGCAGCCGCACAAATAGCATCTAGTGGTAGGCGAGCTGCATGAGCCAGGGATGTAGACACTGACCTTGTGGAATGTCCTTTGGGTTTGTGCAAAAGAGTTTGATCTGTAGAATCATAGACATAGATGATACAATCAGTTAACCACTTAGAAAGAGTTTTTAGTAACCGCTACTCCTTTTCTGTTATCAGCAAAGGCTACAAAAAGTTGATCAGATTTCCTGTGATCTTTTGTTCTATCCAAGTAAAACCTTAGTTGTCTGTGGACATCTAATTTGTGCAACATATACTCCATTTTATTGGAGTGATTCTTGAAGAAAGTGGGTAATTCAATGGACTGATTAATATTGTTAATAGAACAAACTTTAGGAAGGAAGGATGAATTAGTGCGAAGAGAAACTCTGTCAGAGTGAAAGATCAAATAAGGGTGTTTAATGGAGAGAGCTTGAAGTTCAGATACTCGCCTAGCGGATGTAATGGCTACCAAAAAGAGAGTCTTCCACGACAAAAATTTTAATGGGCAAGAGCTGGTTCAAAGGGGGGCAGCATCAACTTAGATAATAATAAGTTTAGACTCCAAGGTGACGTAGGAGATCTAATTGGTGGTCTAATATGTAAAGACCCTTTTAAAAAGGCTTTACAAAGTCTGTGGGCCATAACAGGAGCCCCACATTCTTCCACATGGAAATTAGAAATGGCAGCCAATTGAACTCTTAATGTGGCAGGAGAAGCACCCTGATGGAACAATTCTGTTAAAAACTCTAATATTTTATTCAAAGGAGCTATAACAGGGTCCACTTGCTGTGTATTCGCCCAGAATACAAAGCGCTTCCATTTACTAGTATATGTTTTAGTAGTGGAAGCTTTATGAGAAGCCACTAATATATTTTGAACTGCAGGCGAAAGAAGATCAGACCTGGCTAAGTTAGAATTGGAGCAGCCAAGCTGCTAGATGGAGGGACAAGAGCGAGGGGTGGGGAGCCCCTGACGAGTGAGTCAATAGATCTGGCTCTGGGTCCAGGATCCAGGGTCCCCGAATGCAGTGCGTCATGAAGAAGGGGAACCAAATTTGACGAGACCAGAATGGGGCAATGAGGATTATTGTCCTGTGTAGGTTGTTGGCTTTCTGGAGAAACTTTGAGATCAGGGGGAAGGGAGGAAATGCGTACAGGAGACCCGGTGGCCAATCGTGAATCAGTGCGTCCCTGGGGACTTCCCCTGGAGGGGGTAATAGGGCAAAGTAGCTCCTGCATTTGGTGTTCATTGGAGACGCAAACAGATCGCAGGAAGGCTGGCCCCACGTGCGAAAAATCTTTTTCGCAACTGACTGTTTTAGGGACCACTCGTGCGGTAACAGTATTGCTCTGCTCAGCCTGTCGGCTATGACGTTGGATGACCCCGGGATGTGCGTTGCTATCAGAAAGCGACCCGTGGACTCCGCCCATTGCCAGATTCTCATGGCCGCTGCATAGCTGATAGGACTTGGTTCCCCCTTGCTTGTTTATGTACCAGACTACAGACATGTTGTCCGTCTGAACTGCAATAGTTCCCAGAGGAAGAAGGGGAGCAAAGTGTTGCAACGCTAGAAACACTGCCCTCAACTCTAGAACATTGATGTGCAGATTGTACTCTAAATTGGTCCATTCGCCTTGGACTGTCTGTCCCTGAAAGATGCCCCCCCACCCTATCAGGGAAGCGTCCGTGGTCACCGTAGCTGTCGGCGTGGGTAGCACAAATGGTCTCCCCTTGGAAAGGTTGCAAGTCTGAAGCCACCAGTCTAGGTGTGTTTTGCATGTGTTCGTTATAAGAATCTCGTGTGTCAGAGGTAGTTGTTGGAACGACCATTGTGCAAACAGTAGCCATTGTAGGACTCTCATGTGTAGTCTTCCCAAGGGTATTGCAATAAGAGAAGCTGACATGAGTCCCAAAACCTTCAGTACCAGTTTTGCTGGGGATTTCCTGGACAAAAGAAGAAGACGTATGTGAGTCTGAAGTGAAAGTATCCTTTCTGGAGGAAGTCTTAGAATTAACTGATGTGTATCTAATTCGCTCCTATGAATAAGATACGCTGTGATGGCTGTAGTAAGGATTTTCCAAGTTTACGGAAATTCCGAGGTGAATACACAGTTGAAGAGTGTAGTCTCTGGCCTGTACTAGTTGACGCTGGGTGGTGGCAGAAAGGAGCCAGTCATCCAGATACGGAAACACCTGAATCCTAGGCGTCTCAAGTGAGACGCTACCACTGCCATGCATTTGGTGAAGACCCTGGGGGCTGAGGTCAGACCAAAGGGCAGGTCTCGAAACTGAAAGTGACTGGCACCCAGCCGGAAGCGCAAATGATCTCTGGATGCCCTGGCCATTTTGATGTGGTAGTATGCATCCTTCAGATCTATTGAGCACATCCAGTCATCCTTCTGTAAGAATGGAAGGATCGATTGAAGCGTGACCATTCGGAACTTTTCTTTCTTGACGAAGGTATTGAGGTCGCTTAGGTCCAGAATGGGCCTCCAGTCCCCTGTTTTCTTTGGAACGAAAAAGAACCTTGAGTAAGTTCCGAATCCTCTTTGGTCCGCTGGGACTGGTTGGATGACTCTTTTTTCTAGCAGCTTTGAAATTTCTATAGCTGCTGGCTCTCGCAGATGGGGCGGCACATCTGGGAGTCTTTTCTTTGGAATGGGATAGGATAGAAATGGAATATTGTAACCTCTGGTAACCACGCTTTTTACCCACTTGTCTGTAGTTATGTTTTGCCAGGCCTGAGGGTATAAAGCTGCGACCCGACTGCCTCCAGAGCAGGACAGTCGGGCCTCCTCTCAGGAGTGCTGGAAAGGTTTACCAGGAGTGTATCCCTGTCACCTTGATTCTGCGGACCCCTCTGCCGCCAGGGCGGCGTCTTCCACCTCTGCCCCTCCTCTGCCTCTAGAAGGCATCACCCTGTGTGCCTGGGAAAGATCCTTGGGGTTTTCAAAACCACATTTTTCCACCACGTTGCCCTTTGGGCTACGGTCTGGATGGGGTGGAAAACGGACTCCGACAGCAGACAGAGTCTTTCCCTCCTGCTCACACCCGGTAAGGGTCTCCTTTACTTTGGGGCCAAAAAGAGTGGCACCGTCAAATGGGGCATTAGTAAAGGAAGACTTGAAGGCTTCCGCAAATGAACATAAGCGCATCCAGGATTGTCTGCGAAGAGCAATCGCTGAAGCTGCTGCCCTACTCGAACCTTCGGCTGCGTAAGAGATCAGCCTCATGGACGAGTTCACAATGGATGTAAGGGTATTAAGTTGCGCTGTCACTTTCTCTGAGACAGCAGCATCTGTAGTACCCGGGAGGGTATCTCCCAACTCTTTGACTAGATCCCTCTGTAGTCGTGTAAAGTGGGTCAAATAGTTCAGGGACCGCATGGAAAAAGCCGCTGAACTAAAAATGCGCTTCCCATACCTGTCCATAGTCCTAGAATCTTTATTAGGGGGATGGACAGATGAGGAAGATTCCGACATCTCCTTTTTTGTGGCCGCTGCCACCACCATAGCGTCCACTGGAACTCCTTTTGTCAAGTAAGTCTTGTCCTGGGGTGCAGTGATATACTTATTAGGCTTCCTAGGGACTGGTTCCACTGTGTCAGGAGCCTCCCACGCCCTTCGAGCAATAAGTTCCATTAATTCATCGAAGGGCGGAGTGACCCAGGAGGAGGAAGGGCGAGCACCAAATGCCTTCAGCAAGACTGACTCATCCTCAGAAGGGGGAAGGGACTGCCAGTCACCTCTCTGTTTCAGGATCTCCAATATGTCAGAAAAAGAGACATCTTCTGAAGGTGACTTAGGGGACCCTTCTGACTCATCTAAGTCAGTATCGGATGTCAAAGATTCTTGTGGAGAATCTAAGTGTCTCCTCTTACACAATCTTTTCCTAGGGATTTCTTCGTGGGGAGCATCCGAAGAAGCCTCCGAGGAAGAGGGGGCACCCTCCAGGGGTGGCTGAGACACCGGTGCTCGACGCTTGGATGTAGCCGTGGGTGCAGAGGAGGATAACGGCCCTTTATGGGGAGGAGAGGTTGCTTCTACCGATGTGCTTGTCTGGGTAGACAACACCTTCCTCATGAGATCGAAGGCCCCCGGGTCCCGAGTCGAAGAATCTCCCGGTTCCGAAGAAATGGGAAGAATCCCCGAGACAGGCACCGAAGGCATCGACCCCGAGGACGGAGCCGAATCGATCCGTGCCGAGGCCCCGAGGGGAAGAGTCGGAACCGAAACGTCGGTTCGACTCTCTGCCCCGGAACCAAGGACAGATCGTCGGCTCCGAGACTCCGGTACCGGATCCGACGGAGTCGAGGTGAGAGGAACAGACAGAGAAAAAGACTGTTCTGGACCCGAGGGCTCCACAATCAGTAGATCAACCTCTTCCGGCTCCAAAGACTGGACAGGTCTCGGAGGAGGAATGGATGGAGACAATGGGAGGCCTTCAAGTTTCGACACCAACTGGGTGGAAACCGAAATAAGTTTGGATAGGGCCGAATGCTCCAATAACTTCTGCACCACACGATCCACATCGACATCGGAGAGCTTAGAAAAAGAACGGGTCGAAGGAACCGAAGACGGAGCCGACCTCAATAGTGTCGAGGGAGGGAGCTCCATCACCGGTTCCAAGACTCGAGGCTCGGGAACTGACAACAGTTGAACACTCGGCCCTGAAGTCTGTGGAACCGGTGATCTAACTTTACTCGAAGAGCTCGGAGCCGATGACTTGGGCTCCGACGTCTTCGATTCCTTCGAGGATTTGGATGCCTGGTCTGAAGCATCCAGAGCCTCCTGAAAGGAAGGTTTTAATAACCCCCTGTCCATGAGTTTCCTGCGCCTATCTGTCATGACCCTCCCACTAAAAGAGTGACAAATTGAACAGTCCTCTTGTAAGTGGAGAGGGCCAAGGCAGTAGACACAGGAACTATGGTTGTCAGTAACTGACATTTTTTGGCCACACTGGCAACGTTTAAAACCTGATTTAATTTTCTCAGACATCTTGAAGAAGAAACAGGTAAGAGAAAAAGGTCAAGTCCAGTAGAGAGACAAATCCAGTAAATATGTCGAATCCGATATATAAGTCAGTCCGGTTGTCAAAATAGAGTAAGGGGTGGAAGGCCCCGAAAAACTCTAACAAGTTAATTAAACTTAACGGTACAGAGTATTTCTACCTTACCACACACACATACACTATGTCACCAAATAGTACTTTTAGAATAATTTTTTTCTCAAAAATAACAATAATAAAAGTTATTTCTTATCTGAAGTTGCTCGACCTCGATCCCAGTGATGCGAACGCAGCAGCGGCAAACTAGATCTGAGGTAAAGGCAGAGGGGGATTGTGGGTATTAGGTTGTCTCGAGCTTCTTCTCGATGCAGAGCTTGCAAGCGGCCGACACGGAGCCGAGGATCGGCTCCGAACCCATGTGTAAGAACAAACGGCGAGATTGAACACTATCACATTATGTCTTATTCCTACGTATGAACAAAATAAGCAAGACACTGAAAAGGTTGTGTGCTACTTTTCTGGGTGTCAAATGAGAGAAAGGCCACAAAAGTGTACAATACATTTCAGTTTTAAAGAGAAAGTAGCAGTATCAAGAGAGAAGACTGAATGCTCAGAATTAATATGAATCAAGAAATAATTTAGCAAAACGTCACTATTTGCTCTTCACAAGGACACAGGATCCCACAGCAGACTATTGATGATTTTAACACTGAATTAAAAAATAAAACCAAGAAGTGAATTCAGACCAAACTCATTAGCATCAAATATCATATGCAATTACTGTCTCCGCTGAATGAAAAATCTAATAATATTTCATAAAGTCAAGCAGTTCTGCTCTAGCCAACCTCTTAACTTCTCAAAGTTCTGCAGTTACTGAAGTCACAAGCCCAAATCTCTAATGTGAGGAAGATGCCCCACTCCTGGCTCACTTGACTTCTGCCCCAGTGGAACAAGAGTGGCCAGGAGCAGCACGGCCTGATGGTCAGAGAAGGATCCGGGGGGGGGGGGTGACTAACTCCTACAGCTGCATATTTAATGCTGGAGAATTTAACTTGCATACAAGAGAGGCAAACAAAACCAAGCTAGACAAAAACTTGACTTTGATTAGCATGCAAGACATAAGACATTGCTAAAAAGGAGGAGGATAACAATTCACATTGAAAAGTTGCTCTTAACTCATTATAGCTGACTGCGCCAACAGGCATTTCTGCAGTTACCTCCCACTGTGCTTCTAGGTGTCAAATGCTGCTTGTTCATGTCTGCATTAGTTCCAAAACCATGTTGCATACAAGGTATCAGAATATTTTATCTTGAAGCATTGATATTTGACCTCTATCAATGAGTATTTGTTAGAACTGTAAGGCAATAACTTCAGGTTTTAAAGGTTCAAGTCACATCCACTGGGAGTTAAAGGTACACACTCAAAATAGCTGTATTGGAGGGAATGAGTTAAAGCAGTCAAAGCTGCCACAATAATCTGATTTTCTGAGAAGAAACTGAAAATATGTTCAACGTGAATGTCTCTTACACTTAACTTTAATACAGACATTGCGTCTGTGATGCCTCTCCGCCTATGGCAGTGACAGAATTGTTTGGACAGATAAAGCCAAGGGAGTTTCCCCAGGAGGGATTTCCACAATGGGTTAAGAAAAAGATTAAATTGCATCAACATCCAGAAGGGCTGTCTAGGAGACTTGTCACCAAATGAAATTCTCAGTAGAGAAGCATCTAAAAGAAGAGATGACAGCATCCCCCCTTTCCCTTTACAAAGTTTGAAGGATTGCTCAGAAGACCAGATAGATTGTCAAGTAGTTCAAGGAATGAAATGTACCAGAAGATTTGAATGTGACTTTTTTTTTGGTTATTGTACTAATACAGCACTTGGTCTTTGAATTTGTGGGGACACCTTCCTTTTTAATGCTTCTAAAATTTAAAACTATAAATGGTAAAAGAAGTGCAGGTTTTTAATCAAGTATTGCAAGTCTAAACATTTATTATTTTTTTATGCATTGGATTAATATGTATATTTGTCACTCACTTGGATGTTTTATTTGACTGTTTATACACAGCATTTACTAACAGTATTTTAAGGTAATTCATTACTTATGAGGAAGTGTTGTGATTGATGCAGTGATGTATTTAAACCGGTGAGCTGTGTGTGTTAACAGCTCTGACGAAGTCCTTTTATTTTGGATGAAAGCACTAAGTTATTAACCATTTTTCAGTTATTTACATTTTTTATAATAGAGTGGATTTTTCCAGCCTGATGTTTATTTTGTGTACTGTTTTTATTGCTCATAGTTGGAAGAGTTCTTGCAGAACTGCAAAAGAACAGATGTAACCAGTCTCTTCACAGGTGGATACTGGACATACTTGTTTTTCTTATAAACTGAAGGTTTGGTGCTCCCATGCTTCTCTCATGATGCTTTCTCAGCTCTTTATAAATGGAGTTACTCTTCCTAATATCTTGTAAGCAGGTGGAGGAGGTGAAGCTCCATGTAGATGTGGCTGCACTCCTTTGAGATGGGGTAGGATCCTGGGGTACCCCACAGTTTCCCCTTCTGGTCTTCATGCCATTTTTCTTTAAGGCCTTCTTACCCCCTTAACTGCATGCCACAGGAGGAGCCAGACTTAAATGGGTACTTCCTCTCAAAGCTTGGCATGGGGTGGGTGATAAAAGCCGTTTCACTGGGTGCATGGTCTTCCTACTTTCCTCCATCCTCTTCCTTCTAAGCACTTCAACACTTGAGGCCCCAAACACCAGATTCTTATCAGCAGATGCATTAAGGAACAGTATATTGACATCCTCTGGCAGGGGTTGGAGGAGAAAACAGTCAAATCTCCTAATTATTTACCGCCTACCCTGCCCTCCGAACCAGTGAAGGAAAAGCACCATGCAGGTACTCGCTTACTGACTGCGTACTGTTGCCCCCCAACAAGCAAAGGAAAGATATTATGCAGACACTCACAAATTGCTAACCCTGCCCCCCTCTATTAGCAAAGGAGGGGAGCTATGTAGACACTGACTCACTGCTAATCTTGTCCACTCGTTAACCAGCAAAGTGAAGGACAATATTCAGTTTAGACACTTGCTCATTAACTTCTTTCCCTGGTCCTCCCTACTGGCAAAGGAAAGATGCAATTCACCCAAGCCCCCCTTCCAGTAAACAGCAAAGGAAATAAGCTAAGCAGCCATTAGTCTGACTAACTGCTTACCCTGCCCCCACAAATAAAAACAGCAAAGAAAAGGAGTTATACAGGCACTCGGGGTCACTAACGGATTACCATGATACACTCATCAGCAAAAAAATAAAATAAAAATAAGCTATGCAGGTACTCTGTCATGGTTTTTCCTGCCACCAAAATTCACAAAGGAGGGAGAGAAAGAAGCACACCCTAACCTCCAACACTGAACCAGTAACGCAAAGGAAGAAAGGAGGTACTCACCACCCTAACTTTTTGCCCAGCTGTCACAAACCAGTAGTAACAAACTATGCAGTCACTCAGTAATTGCTCACCGCCCCCCCATACTAGCAGAAGAAAGGAACTATGTACTCAGTTAAGTTACTCTGCCTAACCATAATGATTCATGCCCAAAGGAGAGTAGTTTCAA